>NC_053024.1:552569267-552842132 GCF_003073215.2 Triticum urartu | reverse complement strand
GTTTGATGAGAATGACATGTTTGAGAATGTATTTTCTGCAATTAATGTTTGTCCCAAGCTTGGGGATGCTATGATTAATGAAGATGATCTATACCTATACTAATTACAGACTCCCTAATAATTCCCACGTTAATTAGAAAATTAGAGCCGTTCATCTGGTGGGACCGAGTTATTACGGTGTAGATCTGATTAAAGACTCCATACAAATTTGTGCGTGAAAAAAAAGAGACTCCATAAAAAAGTCTCTCAAAAATAATCAGATAAATGGGCCCAACAAAGGATCCACGTTTAACCCTAAAGAAAACAAAATATTGTCTTGCATTACATACATCGCTCTCCACCACTTGCATTACATACATCGCTCTCCACCACACATACGTCTCCAAAGCCTCTCCCTCTGTTGGCAGCTAACAGATCTCGGTTATTTAGGAAAAGAGAAGGAAAAAAAGGTATACGTCTGCCTCTTCCTAAAGGCCATCAATTTGATGATCGAAGCCGCCCCCTGCACCTCTCCATGAAAGAGTTATCCGATATCGGCTAGGTCGGCCGCTCTCCGGCTGCCCGGCGTTACCCCTTTGTTTTGAGGATTCCCCTACTGATCATGTTCTTCTTGCCCAGGTTCCTACAAGGGAGCGATCTGGTTGAACCCCATGAGAGAAGAAGTCTTGAAGCGGTACGACGGGGACTCAGTGCGCAACTGCAGCTAGGAGCAAGATGGCTTAATGCTAGCAAGGAATTAAGGCCTTGATTTGCTTGCTTGGGAATTTATTGGGTTCGAATCTTTTCTGTTGATCCCTATGAGAAAAGTCTTGAAGCAGTACGATGGGGACTTGGTTGTTGGTGCACCTGCAGCTTCGAGCAAGATCCATGGCCTAATGGTAGCAAGGAATTAATGCCTTGATTGGCTTGCTGGCAATTTATACAGATCAAATTTCTTATGGTCTGAAGCAAAGAAGTACCAGAGTTGATTTTCGCTTGAGAAGAGGGATTTAATGTCAACGTTTCTAGATCATGGTTGTGGTTGGCTGGGAGCATGGTTCTCTTTCACATTCTTCAAGTTCTTTCACTTACCTTATTTCACTTTGGAAGTTGGCTTACAAAAGGTGAAGTGTTGGTGAGGACAATTGGCCAGAGGTAGATTCATCATCTGCTCCTGCTTGGTTTGGTCTCAACATCCTTTACTTACACCCATATATATGTATCTCCAGATGAAGCAGGCAACTTTTTTCTTCTTGAAAAAACCAAATACACTCAATGCTATGAATCATGCAGGTTTGAACTAGGTGATTACAATCCGTCCTCAAACCTGATGTTAGATATATTGCCTTCTATGTTCACAACAACTTTCAGTCCATGTCATTTTCTTTGGAGTCTTAAAATCCACGGGTTTTAATAGGTACTTCCCAGATTCATTGCACAATTTCTTTTTCATCTTTGCAGTCCCAGATTATGTAAGTACAGATATATAGTGCATGCAAAAACTGTTATAAATAAAATGAGTTTGTAATACATCTAAAATGGGTTTGATTTGTAACCACAACCCTTGTATCTTGCCCTGCCATCCCAATACAAATATGTCCCCAATTATAAATTAATAGAAGGGGTTACCATACAAACATGGTAGAAGAAGGCAAGAAGTAACCGAAGCCTGTAAGAAAGCAAGAAGTCAATTGTGTTGCTTTGCATATGCAATGCTAGACAGTGCTTGTTCATGATTTGAAATGTGAAAGAACTAAAATAAGCAGAAAATTTTGGTGGAAACTTATATTTCCTTACCTTTCTTTTCAAAAAGGTTCTGTCAATGTTTTAGATCGCTTTATACAATTTTCCCTTGAACTGAAAATGCAGAAACGGATAGGGAGAGATATTGTTGGGAAGTATCACCACCGATTCGAGATGAGAAAACAATGGAGTATAGCCACGATTACAACACCAGCTTGAGGAGAAAACTGTGGCTAGAAAGAGAACCGCCAAGAGAGAGAAATTTGGTCGACGAGGAGGAAGCCATTCGTACTGGCTATGGCGGCAACAATGGCTACATGGATACCAACCAGAATAAGTCAAAACAAACAATGATGGCAACGGAAGGCTGATGGTGAGAGAATGACTACGCTGCTAAATCGTTCTTTCTCTATCTGTCTGCCGACCCATCCCCCATAACATATGAATTGGTGTCTCCAACATAGGCAATGTGTCTATCATAAGGAAAAACGAATCAGTGGTGTGTTGCACTATGACTTAACAGATTTGATCCATTTTTCTCTGGCTGCTCTCCATATAATCTGGTGCTTCTCATGGAAGCTTCTGTTTTTTTCTTTTTCCATATTGATGTAAGTAACCCTGGTGGTAATTAAATCTCACGTCCTTTATATATAAAATATTAAATTTTTTCACATTCTCTCTTTTTAGTTTATATTCATGTGGGTTGTGCACAAGAAGTCAACCGATGATCTAGGTTTGGACATTCGCCCGAGTCACCAGTCGAACAATCAACGCCTGCAGTGGCGTTATGCGTACACGGGTAAAGACTCAAAGCCCATGTGTGCAACTATACATACGTAATCACAAGTTCACAACAGACACGTAATTAGCAGTTTTACATTGGACGATGCTAATCATATTGATGTGGCCATATGTGCTATAAATCCACATATTTCGAGTATCTCCTTAATTTTTGTCCTCCATATTCAGCATGCATGGGTGATGGCGGACACAAGGTTGTTGCTTGCAGTATGTCATGACCAAGGATGATTACACACGGTGAGGATTGATGCTCGATAAGGTATGAGTTTGTAATTAATTTTAAATGAGCAAATAAGTATTCCGTGTTTTAGTAATTCTTCATTCTCACAGCACTAGATGAATAGTAGACTGAATAATTTCTCGTATTTGAGATGGTCTTTCAAAAATGCATGCATATGACTATTAGTAGACGTACAAGTCCAATGCCCTCCCATTATTCAATTGTTTTAATTTGGATTTGTATTATGTTCTGCTGTAAAAATCATGATAACAATGACCAAACCATTTAAAGTCCTGCTTATAACTAAGCAAAGTATGGTGACTTATACAAGAGGAAAATCTGGAGCGACCATCCCGGGCCATTTTTTTAAAAAAAAATTTAACAATAGCGCGACGTGCTCTGTAATTAAACTATGAAGTACATTTTCACGTAAGTCCATCATCGCTGTTGTACATGTATACTATCTATGTCCCAAATTTAAATTCTACATATACGCAAATATGTGGTTCAAGTGCATCTAATAAAAATCATTATATGTAAGGATCTTTGGTATGATGTTCACCAAAAGCTTTCTAGAGGTTGTTGCATTCTTGGAATTCCAGATGGGATAAACTATGTTCTTTGTTTATTTTCAACTTATTTGTTGTATGGTTTCTTAGCTACATATCTCACGTGAATATGGTGTGTTCTTTGTTTACCAAACGTTTTCCTAACCCAATTTATATGAAGGATATATGAAGAGGCAATGCAAACATACGAAGTAACTAACAATGTTCTTTTTATTGCTTTTCCTAGATTAAATTTACAAAGGAAGCAATCATTTATCACTAAGGAAAACATAAGATTTGCTAAGCGTGTCAACTTTACATGCTACAGAGATGAGATAAAAAAAGCAATCTTCCTTCCTCATACTTATAATGGGCTTTTATTATGTTATCTTAACGTAAACTATTTTTAGGTGCCACTTTATTAATTAAGGTTGGTACGTCCAACTACCTCAATATACATTCAAATGCAATATTAATTAACTAGCCCGTGCGAATGCACGGGTTGGCGACTAGTATTTTTAGTTTCCCAAGTTTTGATGAGCAAATTTACTATGACGATAGCATGCCTCCTATTTATAATGATTATATTGATGAAAGTGGGTTCGGAAGAGTGTCAACTTTAGAAAGTAATGATCCCACTATTTTGGAGGATGTTGAATCTTATTGTCATAATTATAAAAGTGGATTTGGAGAGGTCATGACTTTATTTAGTAATGATTCCACTATCTTGGAAGAGGTTTCAATTGATTATGATGAGAACAAAGTTGCTACTTATGATGATTATTGTGATGACACTTATGCTATGAAAAGTAGTGATGATTATATTTATAAAACTTGTCATGATTATGATTACCCTTTTTCTGAACATTACTCTTTTAATGTGGAAACAATTTATAGTATTCGAGTTTCCTATGATACTCCCACTATTCCGAATGAGAAGAATTTTGCTTATGTGGAGAGTAATAAAAATTCTATGCTTGTAGATCATGAAAAGAATGCTTTATGTGATGGTTATATTGTTTAATTCATTCATGATGATACTGAAAATTATTATGAGGGAGGAATATATGCTTGTAGGAATTGCAATAATATCAAGTTTCCTCTCTACATGTTGAAAATCTTGAAGCTATGCTTGTTTTGCCTTCCTATGCTAGTTGATTATTGTTCCCATAAGTTGTTTGTTCAAAAAATCCCTATGCATAGGAAGTGGGTTAGACTTAAATGTGCTAATAATTTTCTTCATGATGCTCTCTTTATGTTTCAGTTCTTATCTTTTATGTGAGCATCATTGAAATCATCATGCCTAGCTAGGGCGTTAAACGTTAGCGCTTGTTGGGAGGCAACCCAATTTTTACTTTTGTTACTTGATTTTGTTCCTGTTTAGTAATAAATAATTCATCTAGCCTCTGTTTATATGTGGTTTTATGTTTTAATTAGTGTTTGTGCCAAGTAGAACCTTTGGGAAGACTTGGGTGAAGTCTTTGAGATCTTTCTGTAAAAAACAGAAACTTTTGCACTCACGAGATTGGCTGCCATTTTTTACTGGAGAGTGCGATTAGGTTGATTCTTTTTGAATATGATTAATAGAAAAATTCCTCACGTCCACCAATTTATTTAAGAATTTTTGGAGTGACATAAGTATTCAAAATCTACAGATTTCTACAGACTGTTCTATTTTTGACAGATTCTGTTTTCATTGTGTTATTTGCTTATTTTAATGAATCTATGAGTAGTATCGGAGGGTATGAACCATAGAGAAGTTGGAATACAGTAGATATTACACCAATATTAATTTAGAATGAGTTCACAACAGTACATAAGTGGTGGTTTTATTTTCTTATACTAATGGAGCTTACGAGTTTTCTGTTGAGTTTTGTGTTGTGAGGTTTTCAAGTTTTGGGTAAAGATTCGATGGACTATGGAATAAGGAGTGGCAAGAGCCTAAGCTTGGGGATTACCAAGGCACCCCAAGGTAATATTGAAGTACAACCAAGTGCCTAAGCTTGGGGATGCCCCGGATGGCATCCCCTCTTTCGTCTTCGTTCATCGGTAACTTTACTTGGAGCTATATTTGTATTCACCACATGATATGTGTTTTGCTTGGAGCGTCAATTTATTTTATTTCGTTTTGCTTGATGTTTGAATAAAATACCAAGATCTGAAAGTCTTAAGTGTTAGAGAGTCTTCACATAGTTGCATAATTATTCGACTACTCATTGAGCTTCACTTATATTTTTCAGAGTAGTTTGTCGTTTACTCTAGTGCTTCACTTATATCTTTTTAGAGCACGGTGGTGGTTTTATTATATAGAAATAGATGAACTCTCATGTTTCAATTATATTATTTTGAGAGTCTCTAAACAGCATGGTAGTTTGCTTTGGTTATGAATTTAGTCCTAATATGATGGGCATCCAAGAGGGATATAATAAAAACTTTCATATATAGTGCATTGAATACTATGAGAAGTTCGATACTTGATGATTGTTTTAAGATACGAAGATCGTGATATTAGAGTCATGCTAGTTGAGTAATTGTGAATTTGAGAAATACTTGTCTTGAGTTTTGCAAGTGCCGTAGCATGCACGTATGGTAACCGTTGTGTAACAAATTTGAAACATGAGGTGTTCTATGATTGTCTTCCTTATGAGTGGCGGTCGGGGACGAGCGATGGTCTTTCCCTACCAATCTATCCCCCTAGGAGCATGCGCGTAATGCTTGGTTTTTGATGACTGGTAGATTTTTGCAATAAGTATATGAGTTCTTTATGACTAATGTTGAGTCCATGGATTATACGCACTCTCACCCTTCCATCATTGCTAGCCTCTTCGGTACCGTGCATTGCCCTTTCTCACCTTGAGAGTTGGTGCAAACTTCACCGGTGCATCCAAACCCCGTGATATGATACGCTCTGTCACACATAAGCCTCCTTATATCTTCCTCAAAACAGCCACCATACCTACCTGTTATGGCATTTCCATAGCCATTCCGAGATATATTGCCATGCAACTTTCCACCGTTTCATTTATGACACACTTCATCATTGTCATATTGCTTTGCATGATCATGCAGTTGACATCGTATTTGTGGCAAAGCCACCATGCATAATTTATCATACATGTCACTCTTGATTCATTGCCCTTCCCGGTACACCGCTGGAGGCATTCATATAGAGTCATATTTTGTTCTAGTATCGAGTTGTAAATAAATAGAAGTGTGATGATCATCATTAATAGAGCATTGTCCCAAAAAAAGGAGAAATGACAAATAAAAAAAGAAAGGCCAAATATATATATATATATATAATAAGAAGGGACAATGCTACTATCCTTTTTCCACACTTGTGCTTCAAAGTAGCACCATGATCTTCATGATAGAGAGTCCCTTGTTTTGTCACTTTCATATACTAAGTTGGAATTTTTCATTATAGAACTTGGCTTGTATATTCCAACAATGGGCTTCCTCAAATGCCCTAGGTCTTCATGAGCAATCAAGTTGGATGCACACCCACTTAGTTTCTTTTTGTTGAGTTGTCATACATTTATACCTCTAGTGCATCCGTTGCATGGCAATCCCTACTCCTCGCATTGACATCAATTGATGGGCATCTCCATAGCCCGTTTATTAGCCGCATCAATGTGAGACTTTCTCTTTTTTTTGTCTTCTCCACATAATCCCCATCATTATATTCTATTCCACCCATAGTGCTATGTCCATGGCTCACGCTGATGTATTGCGTGAAAGTTGAAAAAAGTTTGAGATTACTAAAGTATGAAACAATTGATTGGCTTGTCATTGGGGTTGTGCATGATGAGAGCATTCTTGTGTGACGAAAATGGAGCATGACCAAACTATATGATTTTGTAGGGATGAACTTTCTTTGGCCATGTTATTTTGAGAAGACATAATTGCTTAGTTAGTATGCTTGAAGTATTATTATTTTTATGTCAATATTAAACTTTTGTCTTGAATATTATGGGTCTGAATATTCTTGCCACAATAAAGAGAATAACATGGTTAAATATGTTAGGTAGCATTCCACATCAAAAATTCTATTTTTATCATTTACCTACTCGAGGACGAGCAGTAATTAAGCTTGGGGATGCTTGATACGTCTCCAACGTATCTATAATTTTTTATTGTTCCATGCTATTATATTATCAACCTTGGATGTTTTATATGCATTTATATGCTATTTTATATGATTTATGGGACTAACCTATTAACCTAGAGCCCAGTGCCAGTTTCTGTTTTTCCTTGTTTTTGAGTTTTACAGAAAAGGAAAATCAAACGGAGTCCAATTGACATGAAACTTCACAGAACTTATTTTTGGACCAGAAGAAGGCCATGGAGTACAAGAGTTGGGCCAGAAGAGTCCCGGGCTGCCCACGAGGTTGGGGGGCGCGCCCACCCCCTGGGCGCGCCTCCCTTCCTCGTGGACAGCCCGGAGACCCCCCCTGACTTGTTCTCGACGCCAAAACCTCTTATATATATTGAAACCTCCAGAACATAACCTAGATCGGGAGTTCCACCGCCGCAAGCCTCTGTAGCCACCGAAAACCAATCTAGACCCATTCCGGCACCCTGCCGGAGGGGGGGATCCCTCTCCGGTGGCTATCTTCATCATCCCGGCGCTCTCCATGACGAGGAGGGAGTAGTTCACCATCGGGGCTGAGGGTATGTACCAGTTTTTATATTTTCAGATTACAAAAACCTATATCTATCATCCATATTGCACTTGCATCACCATCTCTTCGCCGAACTAGTGCACCTATACAATTTACCATTGTATTGGGTGTGTTGGGGACACAAGAGACTCTTTGTTATTTGGTTGCAGGGTTGTTTGAGAGAGACCATCTTCATCCTACGCCTCCCACGGATTGATAAACCTTAGGTCATCCACTTGAGGGAAATTTGCTACGGTCCTACAAACCTTTGCACTTGGAGGCCCAACAATGTCTACAAGAAGAAGGTTGTGTAGTAGACATCAGTCATCTACAGTCCACCGCCCCCGCTTGAACCACACTTGCGCGCAAGTTTCTCGCGGCAGCGAGTGAATTTTTTTCCACCGCGGAAATATCTATCTCCCCGCCCCCTTCCTCCTACCAAAAGCCACATTTCCACTGTTCATCCTTGCTTTCCAAGTTCAAACCGTCACTTCTGCTTACGGGCAGCTCAGCCTTCTCGTCGGCAACCCTTCTTCTTGCAGCGCCGCCTCCTCGTCGGCTACCCTTCTTCTTGTAGCACCGCCTGCTCGCCGACAACCCTTCTTCTTGCAGCGCCACCGTGTCGCCGGCGACCCTTCTTCTTGCAGCGCGGCCTCCTCGCCGCCGCCCCATCTTCTTGTTGTGCGGGCTCACCGATATGGTCAGGTAATCCGCACCCCATCCACACCATCCTCCTCCTTTATTGTCCCACATGCCCCGACTGACGGAGCGACACGATGACCCACAAGTGTAGGGGATCTATGGTAGCCTTTTCCATAAGTAAGAGTGTCGAACCCAATGAGCAGCAGAAGGAAATGATAAGCAGTTTTCAGTAAGGTATTCTCTGCAAGCACTGAAATTATCGGTAACAGATAGTTTTGTGATAAGGTAATTTGTAACGAGTAGCAAGTAATAAAAGTAAATAAGGTGCAGCAAGATGGCCCAATCCTTTTTGTATCAAAGGACAAGCCTGGACAAACTCTTATATGAAGGAAAGCACTCTCGAGGACACATGGGAATTATCATCAAGCTAGTTTTCATCACGTTCATATGATTCGCGTTTGGTACTTTGATAATTTGATATGTGGGTGGACTGGTGCTTGGGTACTGTCCTTACTTGGAAAGCATCCCACTTATGATTAACCCCCATTGCAAGCATCCACAACTACAACAGAAGTATTAAGGTAAACCTAACCATGGCATGAAACATATGGATCCAAATCAGCCCCTTATGAAGCAATGCATAAACTAGGGTTTAAGCTTCTGTCACTCTAGCAACCCATCATCTACTCATTACTTCCCAATGCCTCCCTCTAGGCCCAAACAATGGTGAAGTGTCATGTAGTCGACGTTCACATGACACCACTAGAGGGATGACAACATACATCTCATCAAAATATCGAACGAATGCCAAATTCACATGACTACTTATAGCAAGACTTCTCCCATGTCCTCGGGAACAAACATAACTACTCACAAAGCATATTCATGTTCATAATCAGAGGGGTATTAATATGCATAATGGATCAAAACATATGATCTTCCACCAAGTAAACCAACTAGCATCAACTACAAGGAGTAATCAACACTACTAGCAACCCACAGGTACCAATCTGAGGTTTGGATACAAAGATTGGATACAAGAGATGAACTAGGGTTTGAGATGAGATGGTGCTGGTGAAGATGTTGATGGAGATTGACCCCCTCCCGATGAGAGGATCATTGGTGATGACGATGGTGATGATTTCCCCCTCCCGGAGGGAAGTTTCCCCGGCAGAACAGCTCTGCTGGAGCCCTAGATTGGTTCTGCCAAGGTTCCGCCTCGTGGCGGCGGAGTTTCTTCCCAAAAGCTTTCTCATGGTTTTTTCCTCGAGGAAAGACTCCATATAGCCAAAGATGGGCATCAGAGGGCCACCAGGGGGCCCACGAGGCAGGGGGCGCGCCCAGGGGGTAGGGCATGCCCCCCACCCTCGTGGCCAGGGTGTGGGCCCCCTCTGGTACTTTCTTCGCTCAGTATTTTTTATTAATTCCAAAAATGACTTCCGTGAAGTTTCACGACTTTTGGAGCTGTGCAGAATAGGTCTCTAATATTTGCTCCTTTCCCAGCCCAGAATTCCAGCTGTCGGCATTCTCCCTCTTCATGTAAACCTTGTAAAATAAGAGAGAATGGGCATAAGTATTGTGACATAATGTGTAATAACATCCCATAATGCAATAAATATCGATATAAAAGCATGATGCAAAATGGACGTATCAACTCCCCCAAGCTTAGACCTCGCTTGTCCTCAAGCGAAAGCCGAAATCGAAAAATATGTCCACATGTTCAGAGATAGAGATGTCGATAAAAATAAAATACGGACATGAGGGCATCATGATCATTCTTAGAACAGCAACATATATATATATTATCATATGATATTTTATGCTAAAGTAACAATTCAATCACAATTTCAAGTATGAATCATAAACTTCATTGAGAACCAACAAACTCTAATCTCAGTCATTGATGCAATTGCAATTTATCATAACATAGGAAAGAGTCAATATAAGAGCTTTTCAGCAAGTCCACATACTCAACTATCATTTAGTCTTTCACAATTGCTAACACTCACCCAATATTTATGGGTATGAAGTTTTAATCGGACACAGAGAAAGATAGGGGCTTATAGTTTTGCCTCCCAACTTTTTACCTCAAGGGTAATGTCAACAATAATAGTTCATGAAAACTCACATCCAATTAGCTATATATATCAGGATCTTTCCAACACATTGTGCTTGCCAAAGGACAAAATGTAAAAAGGAAAGGTGAATATCACCATGACTCTTTGCATGAAGTATAAGACAAGAATAAAAGATTGGCCCTTCGCAGAGGGAAGCAGAGGTTGTCATGTGCTTTTATGGTTGGATGCATGAAATCTTAATGCAAAAGAACGTCACTTTATATTGCCACTTGTGATATGGACCTTTATTATGCATTCTGTCGCTTTTATTTCTTCCACATCACAAGATCATATAAAGCTTATTTTGTCCACACTAATAAGTCATACATATTTAGGGAGCAATTCTTATTGCTCGCAACGATGACAACTTACTTGAAGGATCTTACTCAATCCATAGGTAGATATAGTGGACTCTCATGGCAAAACTGGGTTTAGGGATATTTGGAAGCACAGGTAGTATCTCTACTTGGTGCAAAGAAATTGGCTAGCAAGAGAGGGAAAGGCAAGCTCAACATGTTGGATGATCCATGACAATATAATTTATCTCAGATGTAAGAAAACATAACCCATTATGTTGTCTTCCTTGCCCAACATCAACTCTTTAGCATATCATACTTTAATGAGTGCTCACAATCATAAAAGGTGTCCAAAATAGTATATTTATATGTGAAAACCTCTCTTTCTTTATTACTTCCTATTAATTGCAACAATGACCAAAACTATGTTTGTCAACTCTCAACAACTTTTATTCATCATACTCTGTATATGTGAAGTCACTACTCTCCATAAGATCCATATGATCTCTTTATTTCTTTTTATTTCTTCTCTTTTATTCTATTCCCTCAAGATCATAGCAAAATAATCAAACCCTTGACTCAACACTAATCTTTATTATATATAGCTCACGCACTCGATTACATAGGAAGATCATAAAGCAAAACTCACAACTAGATCATACTAAAACTTTATTCTACTAGATCAAGATATTATCAAAAGGATCGAACTGAGAAAAACGGTAAAGATAAAAGTGTGATGATGATACGATACTGCGGCACTTCCCCAAGCTTGGCAGTTGCCAAGGGGAGTGCCCATACCCATGTGATTATGTCTCTTTTGCCGGTGAAGGAGAGGGAGTTGTTGATGATGTACGCTTGTCGTCCCTCTTCCAAGGCATAGGCTCACCATCATAGAAGGATGATCGAGTCTCCGGGATCCTCAAATCTGCAGCCAAACTCATCCTCTTGAATATATATTCATACTCACAGTTTTGATTTTGCAGATCATAGATCTGGGCTTGGAGGTGCTCGATTTTCTCATGAAGGTTGAAGTTGGCCTCCCCAATGTCCTTGGCGTCCATCTTGTGGTTGTTGGTGAACTTCGTGATCATTATGTGATTGGAGTCGAGTCCACGCTCCATCATCTCCTGACACTTGAAAACTTGTTGCTCCATTGCCTTGAGCCTTGTCTCCACGCTTCCGGTCCTCCTTGGTCCCTCAACATCGCGGATGTGCAGCAACCCCTCACGCATCTCAATGGTTTGAGGATGTTGCAGCACTTCTGCGAGGTAGGGGTTGATGACCTTCTCGAAGAACTTGTCCTTGGGGCACTTGGAGACGTCATGGTGATCTAGATCTGTCAGAAAAACAGCTCGAAACAAGAACAGAGGATATTTGCGTGGTTGCTACCTCTTGAGCCCTGCGTTGGTTTTCCCTTGAAGAGGAAAGGGTGATGCAGTAAAGTAGCGTAAGTATTTCCCTCAGTTTTTGAGAACCAAGGTATCAATCCAGTAGGAGATCACGCTCGAGTCCCACGCACCTCGCAACCAACGCGATAAAGGGTTTGTCAATCCCTTCACGGTCACTTACGAGAGTGAGATCTGATAGATATGATAAGATAATATTTTTGGTGTTTTTATGATAAAGAGAAATAAAGATGCAAAGTAAAATAAACAGGAATAGAAATAGCTAAGTATTTGAAGATTAATATGATGGAAAATAGACTCGGGGGCCATAGGTTTCACTAGTGGCTTCTCTCAAGAGCATAAGTATTACGGTGGGTAAACGAATTACTATCGAGCAATTGATAGAAAAGCGAATAGTTATGAGAATATCTAGGTATGATCATGTTTATAGGCATCACGTCCGTGACAAGTAGACCGAAACGATTCTGCATCTACTACTATTACTCCACACATCGACCGCTATCCATCATGCATCTAGAGTATTAAGTTCATAAGAACAGAGTAATGCTTTAAGTAAGATGACATGATGTAGATGGATAAACTCATGCAATATGATATAAAACCCATCTTTTTATCCTCGATGGCAACAATACAATACGTGCCTTGCTGCCCCTGCTGTCACTGGGAAAGGACACCGCAAGATTGAACCCAAAGCTAAGCACTTTTCCCATTACAAGAAAGATCAATCTAGTAGGCCAAACCAAACTGATAATTTGAAGAGACTTGCAAAGATAAACCAATCATACATAAAAGAATTCAGAGGAGATTCAAATATTGGTCATAGATAAACTTGATCATAAACCCACAATTCATCGGAGCTCGACAAACACACCGCAAAAGAAGATTACACCGAATAGATCTCCAAGAAGATTGAGGAGAACTTTGCATTGAGATGCAACGAGAGAGAAGAAGCCATCTAGCTAATAACTATGGACCCGAAGGTCTCTGAGGGAGTCATGGATTAGGGGGTCTCCGGATAGCCAGACTATATCCTTTGGTCGGACTGTTGGACTATGAAGATACAAGATTGAAGACTTCGTCCCGTGTCCGGATGGGACTTTCCTTGGAGTGGAAGGCAAGCTTGGCAATACGGATATGTAGATCTCCTCCCTTGTAACCGACTCTGTGTAATCCTAGCCCCCTCCGGTTTCTATATAAACCGGAGGGTTTAGTCCGTAGGACAAGATACAATCATACCATAGGCTAGCTTCTAGGGTTTAGCCTCTACGATCTCGTGGTAGATCAACTCTTGTAATACTCATATCATCAAGAACAATCAAGCAGGACGTAGGGTATTACCTCCATCAAGAGGTCCCGAACCTGGGTAAACATCGTGTCCCCTGCCTCATGTTACCATCCGCCTTAGATGCACAGTTCGGGACCCCCTACCCGAGATCCGCCGGTTTTGACACTGACATTGGTGCTTTCATTGAGAGGTCCACTGTGCCGTCACCATAAGGCTCGATGGATCCTTCGATCATCGGTAACGATGCGGTCCAGGGTGAGGTTTTTCTCCCTGGACAGATCTTTATATTCGGCGGCTTCGCACTGCGGGCCAATTCGCTTGGCCATCTAGAGCAGATCGAAAGCTACGCCCATGGCCATCAGGTTAGGTTCGGAAACCTAAACTACACTGCCGACATCCGTGGAGACTTATCTTTGACGGATTTGAGCCCATGTCAGGTGCGCCGCACAGTCACGACGAGCATGATGTAACTCTGCCATCGGACAGTGTTCGGGAGATCGCATCTGCAACCACTCCGGCCTTCAATCCGGATCAGATTGCGCCATCCGAGGACGGAGGGATAGACCCCGCCATGGAGGACGCACTCTAAGTGGCGATAGAGCCGGATACTAACTTCACCCCTTACGAGAGCCGTGTCGCCAAACCATTGGATTCATCTCCGGCCATGTACTCCGAGCCGCTTACATCCCTACCCGTCGAATCCAACTGGGCGCCGATCATGGAGTTCACCTCTGCGGATATCTTTCAGCACTCGCCTTTCGGCGATGTGCTAAATTCATTAAGGTCTCTCTCCCTGTCAGGAGAACCTTGGTCGAACTATGTCTGGCTAGAATGGGATGCGGACAATGAAGAAATTCGCTCCCGATCCACCACCCACTTAGTAGCCACTGTCGACGATTTAACTAACATGCTCGACTTCAACTCCGAAGACATCGACGGTATGGATGACGATGCAGGAGACGAGCAGGAACCACCGCCCACAGGGCGCTAGACCGCTACCTCATCATATGATATAAACATGGTGTACACCCCCAAAGAAGGCAATGGCGACGAGACAGCGGAGGATGACCCCTCCAAGAAGCAACCCAAGCGCCGACGTCAGCGGCGCCGCTCTAAGTCCCGCCACAGCAAAAGTAGTGATACCGGCACATGAGACAATGACACTCCGGATAGTATCGAAGACAACCACAATCCCCTCCAGCACGATGTAGAGCCAGAGGATGAACAAGCTAGCCCTCCAGAGCAGGCAGCAGATGGAGAATCAGAGGAGGACAATTACATGCCTCTCTCCAAAGACGAGGTGAGCCTCGACGATGAAGAATTTATTGTGCCTGCGGATCCCGTTGAGCAGGAGCGCTTCAAGCGCCGGCTTATGGCCACAGCAAATAGCCTGAAGAAAAAGCAACAACAACTTCAAGCTAATCAAGACTTGCTAGCAGACAGATCGACCGAGGTCCTTGCGGCCGAGGAATACGAACTCGAGCGCCCCTCCAAGAGTTACTCAAAACGCAAGTTGCTACCTAACCTCGAGAAGGAAGCATTGAAACCTCCATCACCAGTGTACGATGCGGCTGACCGGCCATCGCGTGGCCGAGCCAAAGAGGCATTTCAGCCTGAAGTTCAGCCTGCACCCCGCCGCCACTCAACCAAAAATACCAAGGCCCGGGGCAACACACGGGACCTGCGAGACGTATTGGACAGTAAGGCAAAACTCGCAAGGTCAATATACGGGTCACGGGCGCGTGCGACAACGCGGGACGATGATCGTCGCACCGGATACACCAAAGGTACATCCGGCTGGGCCGAATACAGCAGACAAGACTCATATGAACTGCGTCGTGATATAGCCTAGCACACCCCCTATGCTTTAGTGATGAAGTTATTGATCACGAATTCCCGGAGAGTTTTAAACCCGTAAATATCGAATCATATGGTGGCACAACAGATCCTGCTGTATGGATTGAGGATTTCCTCCTTCACATCCAAATGGCTCGCGGTGATGATCTACATGCCATCAAGTACCTCCCACTAAAACTCAAAGGACCAGCTCGGCATTGGCTGAATAGCTTGCCAGCAGACTCCGTCGGCAGTTGGGAGGACTTGGAAGACGCATTCCTTGACAATTTCCAGGGCACTTATGTGCGACCACCGGATGCTGATGACTTGAGCCATATAACTCAGCAGCCAGGGGAATCGGCCAGACAATTCTGGACGCGGTTCATGACTAAGAAAAAACAAATTGTCGACTGTCCGGACGCAGAGGCCCTAGCGGCATTCAAGCACAACATCTGTGACGAGTGGCTTGCCCGCCACCTCGGCCAAGAGAAGCCAAAGTCTATGGCATCCCTCACGACACTCATGACCCGCTTTTGCGCGGGCTAGGATAGCTGGCTGGCTCGCAGCAACAACACATCAAGGAATCCGGGCACTTCGGATACCAAAGATGCCAACGGTACACCACATCGTAACAGACCAAAGCGTCGCAATAACGGCGATAACACCGAGGATACGGCAGTCAATGCCGGATTCAGAGGCTCTAGATCCGGTTAGCGGAAAAAGCCATTCAAAAGAAGTACTCCGGCTCCGTCCAGTTTGGATCGCATACTGGATCGCTCGTGTGAAATCCACGGCACCCCCGACAAGCCAGCCAACCACACCAATAGAGAATGCTGGGTGTTGAAGCAGGCCGACAAGTTAAATGCCGAAAACAAGGACAAGGGGCTGCATAGTGATGACGAGGAGGAGCCCCGGCCGCCGAACAAAGGAGGACAGAAGGGGTTCCCCCCACAAGTGAAGACGGTGAACATGATATACGCAACTCACATTCCCAAGAGGGAACCAAAGCGTGCACTAAGGGACGTCTATGCGATGGAGCCTGTTGCCCCAAAGTTCAACCCATGGTCCGCTTGTCCGATCACCTTTGATTGCAGGGACCACCCCACTAGTATCCGTCATGGCGGATCCGCCGCACTGGTCCTAGACCCCATCATCGACGGATTTCACCTCACTCGAGTCCTTATGGACGGCGGCAGCAGCCTGAACCTGCTCTATCAGGATACAGTGCGAAAAATGGGTGTAGATCCCTCGAGGATCAAACCCACCAAAACCACCTTCAAGGGCGTCATCCCAGGTGTATAGGCCCATTGCACGGGCTCAATCACACTGGAAGTAGTCTTCGGATCCCCGGACAACTTCCGAAGCGAGGAGTTAATCTTCGACATCGTCCCGTTTCGCAGTGGCTATCACGCACTGCTCGGACGAACTGCATTTGCAAAATTGAATGCAGTACCGCATTACGCATACCTCAAGCTCAAGATGCCAGTACCTAGGGGGGTCATAACAGTGAATGGAAACACCGAACGCTCGCTCCGCATGGAAGAGCACACTGCGGCCCTTGCAGCAGAAGCACAAAGCAGCCTTTTAAGGCAAACCACTAATTCGGCGATACAGCCCCCAGACACCTTCAAGCGAGTCCGGAGTAAACTGCAACAGGATCGCCTGGCACGTTCAGAGCTCGCCTAGCAATTCGGCTGTCAGGACCCTGATTCCAACTCACATCGATCTAGCCGGTAACACATCATATCACTTTGCGACCTCACGCACGGTATCCCACGGGTGTCGCCTTACCATGGCCCGGGACCGTTTGCACCTTTTGGCTCACGTATATGATAGTGTCTCTAGCATCCATATGACAGAGAACCCGGGCCGACATGGCTAGTCATGAACCCAAAGCGGCACAGACCTATGGAGACAGGCATACATGAATCACATCGAGCATGTCGGTCATCAGCGATTGATTCCGGGCTGTAGCACTGGGCTAACAGGACTCCGGGGAACCCGGGCTGTAGCAGGCTAGGTAGGACTCCGGAAGTCACAGCGTGACATTTCCCCGAAGGGGCAGACATAGGAACGAAGTGAAACACATGCCGTCCAGTCAAGTGCCCTGAACAGTAGTGCTAGGCTAGCAGGACTCCGGTGAACCGGGCTGTAGCGGACTACTATGGCTCGAGGAACACTAGACTACATTTCCCCATAAGAAAGGCTGCCAAGGATAAACAACTAGATTGTCGGATCCCACTCATACCAAGCATTTCAATCATACACACAATATGCCCGATATGAGTACATACAACATGGCATCACAACAAAACTCTACAACTCAAGTACTTTATTTAAAGGCTCCAGGAGCCATACATAACATGTTCACACAGATAGGGGTCACATGACCCGACACTCAAGTCATACAAACATACAAGCACATGCGGAAGCAACTAGTCTGAGTACAGACTCTAGAAAGAAAGAAGGCTTCTCGAAGCCTGTCTATCTACATAGGGCCCTCCATGGCCAGGATCACCACCTGGGTGGCTAGTCACTCGTCGACGTCAAGGTCTACGTAGAACCCATCGGAGGGGGCGATGTTGTCGTCTGAAAACAGTAATTAAGCAAACATGAGTACAAAGGTACTCAGCAAGTCTTACATCAGAACCTACTATACATGCTTATTCTCAAGAAGGTGGTGGGGTTAATGCAGCAAGCCAGCTTTGACTCTTGGCTAAGCTATCCTACGGAACTTCACCAGTAAAATAGTTTTCGCACACGAGTCCACTACTCACCAACACAATACTCCACCGGGGATCCTCCCTCGTTATCCTACGAGAGGGCCATCCTCGGTACTCACACTTATCTTGAGTCTTTTATTAGTACCCATTAACTTGTCTATGAACTGTATAGGCAACCAAGTAGTCCTTTACCACGGACGCGGCTATTCAAATAGTTTTATACCCTGCAGGGGTGTACTTCTTCATACACGCTTTCACCACTTACTGCCGTTTACACGACATGTACTCGGCAACCTTCAAGCGGAAGCCCAGCGAGGGTGTCGGCCACGGCCTACCTAAACACTTAAGTCTCTAATCCAGGTTTATCGCCTATCCAGGTTCCATCCGCAGGGAGTCCGGCCGAGGTTTCCACATACGGCCCCGAACGATGTGAACAGGGATCCCGAGACACCAAACGGGTGACTCGGTACACCGTGCCACGGTGTATCTACCGCAACATAGCCCACCCCTAGGGTCAGCGCTACGCACGGCCGCCAACACATAACCTACAAACACCAGAAACTATTTGCAACTCCTGGACAGAGTACTAGGGTGGTTAAGAAGCCGAGATGGTCAATTAAGGATCCCAATGCATGGTAGTAGCTGAATCTTAAATCACACATACAGATCTCAGTTCTTAGGGACGGCCTCAATGAAACAACCCACCATGTACTCCTACATGGCCTCTCATCGATACCTTTACCAAAACATGTTCAACACATCCTTCACATTACCGGCATAAGCATTTCACTCTGGCCCATCACCCAGATGAACCAGACCTGACACAACTCTAAGCATAGCAGGCATAGCAAGGTAGCAATCACATACATGGCTCAATCAACTCCTACACATGCTAGTGGGTTTCATCTAGTTACTGTGGCAATGACAGGTCATGCAGAGGATAAGGGTTCAACTACCGTAGCGCACAGCAGTTTGAATCGCGTTGTCTTAATGCAGTAAACAAGAGCAGAAGCGAGAACATGGGTTTGTATCGGAATGATCAATGGTTGCTTGCCTGATGGAGTGGTAGTGGGATACTGCCCTTCAGTTGGATACTCGTGAATATCCTCGGAGGCAGAACCTACCACGAAGAACACATCGGAACACAATCAACACATGACGATATGCAACAATATGATGCATGCTATGACATGGCAATATGAATGTGTCTTGGCCTAATGCAAGCTATAACAGAAAGGAATGAACTCATTTGAATCAAAGATTCAAATAGTAGCTCATTAAACATGGCCTTAATAGTGCATTTCCTTATTCTGCTTAAACAGCAAGGTAAACTTGTTTTGTCATGCATGAAACCATTACAGATGGATAGATTGAATTTTTCTGATCATTTTTCATATATAAATCTTTGCATTTGGAGCTATGGTTGATTTTCTATGATTTTTAGAAGTTTTAACTATTTTCTGGAAATTCCTGAATAAAAATAAATCCAGAAAATGCATTACTGCGTTAGCATTGCGTCATGCTGACCTCAGCAGGTCAAAGGCGCCAGCCCAGGTCAAACCTGACTGGTGGGCCCCTTCTATCAGCCTCTCAGCTAATTAACAGGATTAGATTAACACTAATTAGCTGTCAGTGGGGCCTGGGCCCACATGTCAGTGACTGATTTAATTAAAATTAATTAAAACTAATCCTAAATTAGTTAGCAGACCGGCCCCACCTGTCATAGACTCAGGGGGGTCTACCTCGGCCCACCCAGGAGTCAAACTGGGTCAAACTCGCCGGCGACTAGACGCCGGCGAGGCCCGAGACGGTGGCGCAGCTCGGAAAACGCCCACAGGGCACGGGCGAGGCCGTTCTTGGGCTCGTTGGAGAGCTCTTGCAGTCGCGCATCTAGTGGTGGTGGAGGCTGGGCCTACGGTGGCCGGAGACGACGACGGCGAGCTCCAAGGCGGCGGCCGGAGTTCGGCCATGTGCGGGGAGTGGGCTGCGGCGTGCAAACACGGAAACTGAAGCGCTAGCGAGGCACTACGCGATGCGGCAAGCACGTTGCATAGCATGGGAGGACCAAATGGTCGCCGGAGCGACACCGGCGACGAGCTCGAGCGGAGACGAGCTTCGGCCATGGTGGAACTATGGCCTAGAGGGTGCAAACGCGTGGGAAAGAAGAGGGGAAAGGCGGCGGAGCTCATAGGGAGGTCGATGAGCAGCTCAGTGGGCTCGGGGGCGACCGGAGCGAGGCGAATCGATGAACGGCGTCCGGCGGGTACCGAGGTTGAAGACGATCCGATGGCGGCGATGCAGGGCCTTCGGCGATGCGTGGCTCGGTGGGGAGGGCGAGGGCGTCGCGGCGGAGCTTCTGGACAGGTCAGAGAGGCGAGGGGGTGACGGAGAGCGCGACTACGGCGGTGAGACGGCGACAAGCTCGTCGGCCATGGTGCGGGAGAGGGTGAGGGAGACGAGGGGAGAGTGTGCGAGGATGAGAGGGGGACGTGGGGGTCGCGTGGCACCCCTAGGCGTCTCCAGGCGTCGGCGGAAGCAGGAGGTGGCTGGCGTGTGGCCGCAGGCGCCGGCCACGCGCTCCGCGTCCTTCTGGCGCGAGGAGGACGACGACTGGCAGAGCTAGTAGGCTGGGCCGAGCCAGGTGGCTGGGCCAGCACAGGTAAGGCCCGGGTGGGCTTCCCTCTCTCTCTCTCTCTCTTATTTGTTTCTGTTTTTCTAATTAACTGCAACTGTTGGGCTTTAAATAAAATACTAAAACGTTTCCAAAAATCCTGAAAATAATTGTGGGCTCTGTTTAGATTATTTCCAACAGCAAACATTTATTTCCAGGATTATTTGAGCATTTAAATTATTTTATAGCATTTAAATGCCCAAATTCAAATACTTATGATTTAATTCAATGACCTTCTGTTGACCTAGAAAATTGTGCACCAATTTTGCCAGAGGTTTTAACCCAAGACAAGGAGGGTGAACTTTTTAGAAGGGCATTTCAGGTTCATTGAAAATAATTTTAGTAAACCCTAGTTGTTTCCAGGGGGTGTTGGGGGTTTCTGCTTTCCCCATTTCAAATTTAAGAGAAATTTAAACATGATGCACACTCTAATGCTTGAACTAGCTAGGGTGTGACAACTCACCCCCACTCAAAAGAATCTCGTCCCGAGATTTAGGATCCTCCGGGAAGAAGGTGGGGTACTCAAGTCGAAGACGATCCTCCCTTTCCCAAGTGGCTTCTTTCTCGGAATGGTGTGACCATTAAACCTTGAGAAACTTGATATTCTGACGTCGAGTGGTACGCTCGGCCTGATCAAGGATACGAACGGGATATTCCTGATAGGAGAGGTTATCTTGTAGATCAAGCGTTTCGTGGTCCACTCCACGGATAGGATCCACGAAGCAACGCCTGAGTTGTGAAACGTGGAAGACATCGTGAACTCTGGAAAGATGCGGAGGTAGTTCCAATTGGTAGGCAACTTCTCCTCGTTTGGCAAGAATGCGAAAGGGTCCAATGTAACGAGGGGCCAATTTTCCTTTGATACCGAAACGATGGGTTCCCTTTAATGGAGTAACCCGAAGGTAAGCCTTCTCGTCGACTTCATAAGTCATAGGCTTATGTTTACGATCATATTGACTCTTTTGACGAGATTGGGCTGTTTTCAATTTCTCATGAATAACGCGAACCTGCTCTTCTGCTTCCTGAATCATATCCGGGACAAAGAGTTGTCTTTCCCCGGTTTCTGACCAGTTAAGAGGCGTTCGACATTTTCGTCCATAGAGAACTTCGAAAGGAGCCTTGCCCAAGCTGGCTTGATAACTATTGTTATAAGCAAACTCCGTGAATGGAAGGCATTTCTCCCAACTCATTCCGAACGAGATGACAGAAGCTCGGAGCATATCTTCCAGAATTTGATTGACTCGCTCTACTTGACCACTTGATTGAGGATGGAAGGCAGTACTAAAAGAGAGACGAGTTCCCATAGCATTTTGGAAACTTTCCCAAAATCGAGAGGTGAAGAGACTCCCACGGTCTGAGTTAATTTCCAATGGAACACCATGAAGAGACACTATTCGGGAGATGTATAAATCGGCTAGCTGGCTAGCGGTGATACTCTCACGAACAGGTAGAAAGTGGCCTACTTTGGAAAGACGGTCGATCACGACAAAGATGGCATTATTCCCTCACTTGGTCCTGGGAAACCCAGTGATGAAATCCATACTGATTTTATCCCATTTCCATTCGGGAATAGCCAAAGGTTGAAGAGTGCCAGCAGGCCGTTGATGCTCTGCTTTAACACGACGACAAACGTCGCAATTAGCAATGTATTGAGCGATTTCTCTCTTCATCCTAGTCCACCAAAACCTCTGGTGTAGGTCTTGATACATTTTAGTACTACCGGGATGAATGGTGAGAGGGTATTCATGAGCTTCCTTAAGGATCAACTGGCGCAAATGTTGTTTCTTGGGAACCACCAAACGGTTCTCGAAGAAGACATCACCTCGCTCATCCATGGAGAAACATTTAGCAACTCCGCTAGCGATGTTTTCCTTAATCTGGGATATGCCCTTATCATACTGCTGGGCGGTTATGATTTGATCCATAAGGGTAGGTTTCGCCACCAGGGTGGATAGGAATCCTCGAGGAACAATGTGAAGGTTAAGCTTACGGAATTCCTCATGGAGAGGTGGTTGACTCTGTTGTAACATCAGGTTGTTACAATAGGATTTACGGCTTAGTGCATCAGCCATGACATTGGCTTTGCCCGGGGTGTAAGTTATTCCTAAGTCATAATCCGAGATCAACTCAACCCAACGTCTTTGCCTGAGATTCAAGTCTGGTTGGGTGAAGATATATTTCAAACTTTGGTGATCGGTGAAGATCTCGCACCGATTACCGAGGAGGTAATGTCGCCAGGTTTTAAGTGCATGGACTACAGCTGCAAGCTCTAGATCATGTGTGGGATAATTTTCCTCATGTGGGTGTAATTGCCGTGAAGCATAGGCAATTACCTGACGATCCTGCATGAGTATGCAACCTAGTCCTTGTCGCAAGGCGTCGCAATAGATAATAAAGTCCTTGGAGAAATCTGGTGGTACCAGTACGGGAGCAGATGTCAGGCGTCTTTTCAGTTCCTGAAAGCTGAACTCGCACTGTGGAGTCCACTCGAACTTTTTATCTTTCTTGAGGAGTTCAGTTAGAGGTTTATTAGCAACCTTGGAGGAATTCCCGACGAAGCGGCGGCAATAGCTCGCTAAGCCAAGGAAACTCCGAACTTGCTTGACCGTCTCAGGTGGAGTCCAATCAAGGACGGCTTGAACTCGCTCGGGATTGACAGCAATACCCTTGCCAGAGATTACATGGCCTAGATAGGTCACTTCTGGCAACCAAAATTCACACTTGGAGAATTTGGCATAAAGGCGATGCTCTTGAAGTTTCATCAATACCAGCCTTAGATGTTCAGCATGTTCCTCTTCATTCTTGGAGTAGATGAGTATGTCATCGAGGTATACCACGACGAATTTATCCAAGTACTCCATGAAAACCGAGTTCATTAACCGAGAGAAGGTAGCTGGGGCATTGGTTAAACCGAAGGACATGACGGTGTACTCGTATTGGCCATAACGAGTAACAAAGGCTGTTTTGGGAATGTCCGCTTTTCTGATTTTGATTTGATGGTAGCCCAACCTCAAATCCATCTTGGAAAAGACTGAGGATCCAGCGAGCTGATCATACAGATCGTTAATCCTGGGAAGCTGGTATTTGTTCTTGATGGTGACCAGGTTGACAGGGCGGTAGTCCACAACCATTCGATCCGTTCCATCCTTCTTCTTGACGAAGAGGACGGGGCAAGCCCAAGGAGAGGAACTAGGACGGATGAAACCCTTTTTCAAGGACTCATCGAGTTGGTTCTTAAGCTCGGCTAGTTCTAAGGGCGCCATCTTGTAGGGTCTTCTAGAAATTGGCACGGTTCCTGGAACAAGGTATATCACAAATTCGACATCCCTGTCAGGTGGAACACCTGGTAGTTCTTCTGGAAAGACATCCGGAAAGTCTCAGACTATCGGAACATCCTCAAGGTCTGGAAGGGGGTTGGCATTTAGGGAGTAAAGCTGGCGCTTGGCCACTCGAGTTAAGACATTGACTGTCTTGCCCGATGGGTGAGTAAGCTGAACAGTTCTAGTTTCACAATCAATCTTAGCGTAATGAGCTGACATCCGGTCCATACCCAAGATGATGTTTATGTCCGTGGACTTGAGAGATATCAAGGATGCAAGGAAGACAAGTCTATTGACAAGAATTTCGTTCCCATGACTTAGTCTAGAAGTTTGCCATTTGGAACCCGGAGTTTGAATTACCATGGAAGTGGGCATGTCACAGAATGTCGTGTTATGCAATCGAGCATAGCTCTCGGATATGAATGAATGAGATGCTCCAGTATCGAAAAGAAAAGATGCCGGATGGTAGTTAACAAGGAGCGTACCAAGGACGACATTGGGATCCTCATGAGCCTCCTCAGCTGAAACATAGTTGACATGGCCACGTGCAGTGGTGGCCGGCTTGGCGTAGAATGTTTTTCCCGCGGGCTTACCACGGCCAACGGACTTTCCAGTTTGATTGGGGTTGTTGTTCTGGGGACACTCTTGGCTATAGTGACCCGGCTCTCCACACTTAAAGCATGTCACCACATTGGGGCGTGGAGCAGCATTAGCAGCGGGGCCACCATAGGGCTTGGGCGGTGCAAATTGCTGGTTGGGACGAGGCGCCTCAAAGGATGGCCTCGGGATGAACCTGGGTGGAAGTGCCGTGCTTGGGATCCACACCCGGCGCTTCTGAGCTCCAGAGCCGGATGAAGAGCCAAAGTCACGGGAGTGCTTGCGTGAAGCGTCATAATCAGTCTGGCCTGTCTCAGCACTGATGGCTTTATTGACCAACTTCTGAAAGGAGGTGCACTCGTGCAGACGAAGATCGCGACGAAGCTCAGGGCTAAGTCCCTTGCGGAACCTTGCTTGCTTCCTAGCGTCAGTAGATACCTCTTCGGGAGCATAGCGTGCCAGATTTCCAAATTCACGACTATAAGCATCCACAGTTAGTCTTCCTTGGGTGAAGTTGCAGAACTCCTCCCTCTTGCGATCCATGAGACCTTCCGGAATGTGATGCTCACGGAAAGCCTCACTGAACTCAGCCCATGTAGTAACTTGGCCGACCGGGCGCATAGCTTCGAAGTTTTCCCACCAAAGGCTAGTAGGGCCTTCGAGGTGATAGGCAGCATAGGTAACCTTGTCGGCTTCGGCTACGTTGGCAGAACGTAGCTTGTGAGTGATGCTGTGAAGCCAGTCATCCGCGTCGAGGGGTTCGACGGAATGGTTAAACTTTGGTGGGTACAGCTTGATAAAGTCATTGATTGACACCAAGTCATTTTGTGGGTGGCGTGCAGTGTTCTGCTCAATCCGCTCTAGCAGGCGGTTAGTCTCACGCTTGTTTCTTTCCGCCTCTAGCATTACTTCGGCCAGAGAAGGCGGGTGAGGCATATTTTCACCTCTAGCTGCACTGGCTTCCCCCTGCTCCGAGGCAGCAGGGTTGCTGCGGGTGTTGACCATCCTAGGAGAAAACAAGACAATGGTTTAGATAAGGATGGCTCAAACTTAGCAAGGAGTGCAGAATGTAATGGATAACGCGGAATGCAGAGATGTTCATCCGTATGTCATGGTAATATAAAACTGCCATATATATACCAACGGTCATACACATCATACATAGTTTAGTACAAGCCCAGGCTACAGTACAACTATGATGAAAGACGTTACATCTCATCGGAGGCATTCCAAGCCCCTATACAGTATTTGTCTACACCTCCGGATTTGATTACACACAAAGTCATATTCCACAAGTCTCGCAGGACAGTGGAGATACAACTACTACAATACTAGTGGTACTACTACTAACTCAGACAGCTCCGTAGTAGTCCTCATAGAAGTCACCTCCATAGCCTGGAAGTTCAACGTGACCATCCGGGAACAGACGGTCCTAAGGAGCCTATGGACCATAGGGGCTAGGATGAGGTCTTGGACCAACAAACGGTGGCCTGCGGGGACCACGGGGTGGGGTGATGCCTCCCACATCACGCCAATCCACCATGTCTGGCAGAGCTGATCTCACAGCATACAGATCCCTTGTATCCATACATCTAGCTTGCACCGCAGGTGCAAACCGAGTCAGTGTGGCCCAATGATCAGCACGGGTATTGAAAAGCTCTAGCCTCAAGGCCCGATTCTCTCGGTCCTTATCTTCGAGCATCTCGGCAGTGGTATGAGTTAATGATTCATCCTGAGTGGAGTCAGCATAGATAGCCTGAAGATACCCTTGCGCTCCCAGAAGTGAAGCTGGCATGTAACGGAAGTCGGTGTTCCGAAGCAGGCCAGTCCGGACTCGCAAGATGGTCATCATGGAATAGGCAGCATCCTGCACAGCCATCTCAACAGTAACCCCGAGTCCATAGGAACAGTGAAGGGGCTCGGTAGATCCAGGATAAGAAGGAAATATCCTGACGGTGCAGAGATATTAGCTTTGATTAAAGTCGCGGAACTGCTCTTCGACGGTGTATTCGGGATACCAACGGTAGCCCGTCTCGATCATTACCCGGACTAACATAGTAGTATGACTGGGCACGTCAAGGCACCGGGTCAGGCGAACCACTTGGTTTTGAACACGGTTGGCCATCTGAAAGCACAACCACAATGCAAAGACATCAGAATTTCTAGGGAAAATTGGACGGAATAACAGCTGTAAATGCTCAGAAAAAGATTTGAGACATCCACAACAGTTCGCAATACCACTCGACAACATCATATCAAGATTCTGATCCAAATAGCAACATACTAAAATAGTATAAACTGAACTGGGGCTTGTAGCATCAATCCTATAAGCTACTACGGATTAGTAACATGTGAACCTGATAGAAGGAGAGAGCCTAGTCCTTAACCCACGTTGAATGAGAAGAGAATGACTCAGATCAGAGGCATAGGGTAAAGGAGTAAAAGAGCCTTACGTTCCCTCCCACAATAAATTCCCCTACATATAACTAAAGCATTTCTAGACTCGACATCGACCAGTTTGGCTCAACGAACCTACAGGCAGTCCAGCTCTGATACCAACGCTGTCAGGACCCCGATTCCAAGTCACATCGATCTAGCCGGTAACACCTCATATCACTTTGCGACCTCACGCACGGTATCCCACGGGTGTCGCCTTACCATGGCCTGGGACCGTTTGCGCCTTTTGGCTCACGTATATGATAGTGTCGCTAGCATCCATATGACAGAGAACCCGGGCCGACATGGCTAGTCATGAACCCAAAGCGGCACAGACCTATGGAGACAGGCATACATGAATCACATCGAGCATGTCGGTCATCAGCAATTGATTCCGGGCTGTAGCACTGGGCTAACAGGACTCCGGGGAACCCGGACTGTAGCAGGCTAGGCAGGACTCCGGAAGTCACAGCGTGACATTTCCCCGAAGGGACAGACATAGGAACGAAGTGAAACACATGCCGGCCAGTCAAGTGCCCTGAACAGTAGTGCTAGGCTAGCAGGACTCCGGTGAACCGGGCTGTAGCGGACTACTATGGCTCGAGGAACACTAGACTACATTTCCCCATAAGAAAGGCTGCCAAGGATAAACAACTAGATTGTCAGATCCCACTCATACCAAGCATTTCAATCATACACACAATATGCCCGATATGAGTACATACAACATGGCATCACAACAAAACTCTATAACTCAAGTACTTTATTTAAAGGCTCCAGGGAGCCATACATAACATGTTCATACAGATAGGGGTCACATGACGCGACACTCAAGTCATACAAACATACAAGCACATGCGGAAGCAACTAGTCTGAGTACAGACTCTAGAAAGAAAGAAGGCTTCTCGAAGCCTGTCTATCTACATAGGGCCCTCCATGGCCAGGATCACCACCTGGGTGGCTAGTCACTCGCCGACGTCAAGGTCTACGTAGAACCCATCGGAGGGGGCGGTGTTGTCGTCTGAAAACAGCAATTAAGCAAACATGAGTACAAAGGTACTCAGCAAGTCTTACATCAGAACCTACTATACATGCTTATTCTCAAGAAGGTGGTGGGGTTAATGCAGCAAGCCAGCTTTGACTCTTGGCTAAGTTATCCTACGGAACTTCACCAGTAAAATAGTTTTCGCACACGAGTCCACTACTCACCAACACAATACTCCACCGGGGATCCTCCCTCGTCATCCTACGAGAGGGCCATCCTCGGTACTCACACTTATCTTGAGTCTTTTATTAGTACCCATTAACTTGTCTATGAACTGTATAGGCAACCAAGTAGTCCTTTACTGCAGACGCGGCTATTCAAATAGTTTTATACCCTGCAGGGGTGTACTTCTTCATACACGCTTTCACCACTTACCGCCGTTTACACGACATGTACTCGGCAACCTTCAAGCGGAAGCCCATCGAGGGTGTCGGCCATGGCCTACCTAAACACTTAAGTCTCTAATCCAGGTTTATCGCCTATCCAGGTTCCATCCGCAGGGAGTCCGGCCGAGGTTTCCACATACGGCCCCGAACGATGTGAACAGGGGGTCTCCGAGACACCAAACGGGTGACTCGGTACACCGTGCCACGGTGTATCTACCGCAACATAGCCCACCCCTAGGGTCAGCGCTACGCACGGCCGCCAACACATAACCTACAAACACCAGAAACTATTTGCAACTCCTGGACAGAGTACTAGGGTGGTTAAGAAGCCGAGAGGGTCAATTAAGGATCCCAATGCATGGTAGTAGCTGAATCTTAAATCACACATACAGATCTCAGTTCTTAGGGACGGCCTCAATGAAACAACCCACCATGTACTCCTACATGGCCTCTCATCGATACCTTTACCAAAACATGTTCAACACATCCCTCACATTACCGGCATAAGCATTTCACTCTGGCCCATCACCCAGATGAACCAGACCTGACACAACTCTAAGCATAGCAGGCATAGCAAGGTAGGAATCACATACATGGCTCAATCAACTCCTACACATGCTAGTGGGTTTCATCTAGTTACTGTGGCAATGACAGGTCATGCAGAGGATAAGGGTTCAACTACCGTAGCACACAGCAGTTTGAATCGCGTTGTCTTAATGCAGTAAACAAGAGCAGAAGCGAGAACATGGGTTTGTATCGGAATGATCAATGGTTGCTTGCCTGATGGAGTGGTAGTGGGATACTGCCCTTCAGTTGGATACTCGTGAATATCCTCGGAGGCAGAACCTACCACGAAGAACACATCGGAACACAATCAACACATGACGATATGCAACAATATGATGCATGCTATGACATGGCAATATGAATGTGTCTTGGCCTAATGCAAGCTATAACAGAAAGGAATGAACTCATTTGAATCAAAGATTCAAATATTAGCTCATTAAACATGGCCTTAATAGTGCATTTCCTTATTCTGCTTAAACAGCAAGGTAAACTTGTTTTGTCATGCATGAAACCATTACAGATGGATAGATTGAATTTTTCTGATCATTTTTCATATATAAATCTTTGCATTTGGAGCTATGGTTGATTTTCTATGATTTTTAGAAGTTTTAACTATTTTCTGGAAATTCCTGAATAAAAATAAATCCAGAAAATGCATTACTGCGTTAGCATTGCGTCATGCTGACCTCAGCAGGTCAAAGGCGCCAGCCCAGGTCAAACCTGACTGGTGGGCCCCTTCTGTCAGCCTCTCAGCTAATTAACAGGATTAGATTAACACTAATTAGCTGTCAGTCGGGCCTGGGCCCACATGTCAGTGACTGATTTAATTAAAATTAATTAAAACTAATCCTAAATTAGTTAGCAGACCGGCCCCACCTGTCATAGACTCAGGGGGGGTCTACCAGGGCCCACCCAGGAGTCAAACTGGGTCAAACTCGCCGGCGACTCGACGCCGGCGAGGCCCGAGACGATGGCGCAGCTCGGAAAACGCCCACAGGGCACGGGCGAGGCCGTTCTTGTGCTCGTTGGAGAGCTCTTACAGTCGCGCATCTAGTGGTGGTGGAGGCCGGGCCTACGGTGGCCGGAGATGACGACGGCGAGCTCCAAGGCGGCGGCCGGAGTTCAGCCATGTGCGGGGAGTGGGCTGCGGCGTGCAAACACGGAAACTGAAGTGCTAGCGAGGCACTACGCGATGCGGCAAGCATGTTGCATAGCACTGGAGGACCAAATGGTCGCCGGAGCGACGCCGGCGACGAGCTCGAGCGGAGACGAGCTTCGGCCATGGTGGAACTATGGCCTAGAGGGTGCAAACGCGTGGGAAAGAAGAGGGGAAAGGCGGCGGAGCTCACAGGGAGGTCGATGAGCAGCTCAGTGGGCTCGGGGGCGACCGGAGCGAGGCGAATCGATGAACGGCGTCCGGCGGGTACCGAGGTTGAAGACGATCCGATGGCGGCGATGCAGGGCCTCCGGCGATGCGTGGCTCGGTGGGGAGGGCGAGGGCGTCGCGACGGAGCTTCTGGACAGGTCAGAGAGGCGAGGGGGTGACGGAGAGCGCGACTACGGCGGTGAGACGGCGACAAGCTCGTCGGCCATGGTGCGGGAGAGGGTGAGGGAGACGAGGGGAGAGTGAGCGAGGATGAGAGAGGGACGTGGGGGTCGCGTGGCACCCCTAGGCGTCTCCAGGCGTCGGCAGAAGCAAGAGGTGGCCGGCGTGTGGCCGCAGGCGCCGGCCACGCGCTCCGCGTCCTTCTGGCGCGAGGAGGACGACGACTGGCAGAGCCAGTAGGCTGGGCCGAGCCAGGTGGCTGGGCCAGCACAGGTAAGGCCCGGGTGGGCTTCCCTCTCTCTCTCTTATTTGTTTCTGTTTTTCTAATTAACTGCAACTGTTAGGCTTTAAATAAAATACTAAAACGTTTCCAAAAATCCTGAAAATAATTGTGGGCTCTGTTTAGATTATTTCCAACAGCAAACATTTATTTCCAGGATTTTTTGAGCATTTAAATTATTTTATAGCATTTAAATGCCCAAATTCAAATACTTATGATTTAATTCAATGACCTTCTGTTGACCTAGAAAATTGTGCACCAATTTTGCCAGAGGTTTTAACCCAAGACAAGGAGGATGAACTTTTTAGAAGGGCATTTCAGGTTCATTGAAAATAATTTTAGTAAACCCTAGTTGTTTCCAGGGGGTGTTGGGGGTTTCTGCTTTCCCCATTTCAAATTTAAGAGAAATTTAAACATGATGCACACTCTAATGCTTGAACTAGCTAGGGTGTGACATCGGCCCCCATCCCAGCCCCAGTCAAGCGACGAAATCCGTACCGCGCATACATAATTACGCACTGAAAATACTATGGACATAGGCCGGGGCACGATCAGGGCATGTCCCGCAATGCGGCTTAACCACCCTAGGGGTTGTATACCTTTATCATTTTTTATCTTTCGGGATCTAGCTCTCTGGAAGCCCTGTCCAGCAGTCAGTACAAAAAAAATACACTTCCGTGATGATACGTGTTTGTCACAGTAGGTCGTGTTTTTTTCATGCATGTACATCCATGACGATTTTATGACAGAATCAAGATAGTCATACATGTGCTGTCGTAGAAGTGTTCCATGACATTACCAAAATTATCATCATGGAAGTGTCCACTTCCATGATAATAAATCGCGCGTCACAGAAGTGCTTTCATCAAGGGTGACCGACACGTGGCATCCACCGTAACGGAACGCCGTTAAGCTATCTGGTCGGATTTTGGATCCGATAACCCATTAACAGCCCTGACCAATGGGAAATTTCCACGTGTAAAATTCTGATTGGCTGAAGGGAACACCTGTCATCTTGTTAGTGGGCCAGATGTCGCCCCTCCATTGGAGGAGACATGCCTATGATACTTCGACACGTGGCTGGGCCCAATAGAGGCCCATATAGGTTGAAAAGGCCAGCCCAGTCAAAGGCCCGTAGAACTTAATCAGGTACTAGTGGGCCAGCCCAATAACGGCCTGTTTAATAAAGGCCCATTTACGGCCCGAAGCCAGATCTGGCCCGTTAATTGTTCGCCCAATATTTGGGCCCATTTACGGCCCGAAGCCAGATCTGGCCCGTTAATTGTTCGCCCAATATTTGGGCCCATTTGCGGCCCGAAGCCAGATCTGGCCCGTTAATTGTTCGCCGAATATTTGGGCCCAACTACAGCCCAGTGACTTTCGGCCTATTAGAGGCCTGATGTAGACATGGGCCCATTTCAGCCCGGTGTGACTTTCGGCCTGGGAATGGCCCGTGCTGCCCATGGGCCATATATGGTCCGACGGGACATCGGGCCCACTAACGGCCTGTGCTAAAGGTGGCAACAGTTAAGCCCAACGTGACTTTGGGCCTGTTAAAGGCCTGTCGCGTAATTCGGCCCGTTGATGCCTGTGCTAAGCTTTCGGCCTCTTAAAGGCCCATGATTTCAGTGGGCCAACTAAGGCCCGAGATATGTTTCAGCTTGGTAACAGCCCGTGAGCTAACTGGGCCCAAAACGGCCCGATCTACATTTCGGCCTGCTGAAGGCCCGTCGACGACTAGTGAAAATTGAGGCCCAACATGCATTTTGGCCTGCTAAAGGCCCATGGTTTCATCTCCGCTGTAACAGGCCAGTACAATATTCAGCCTGTTAATGGCCCAACGCTACCTGGGCCAAACTAAGTGCTGGGTTGACAAAAGGCCCAACTAAAATATAGGCTGGTGTAAGTTTGGGCCTGGCGCAATGTGTGAAGGCCCCAATCATTCGGGCCCAAGAAAGACGCAGGCCGGCCCAATTGTGGACCGCTAAAAACCTGGCCCGTTAGAGTCGAATGTTTCAGTCCGATCGACTACATGTGATTTTTTTTAGATAGCGAATGATGGCAGTAACTAGTAGGAATTAAGAACAAACCTGCTCTATACAATAAAGAAATTACGGCATAGTAACTAAGAATAAACCTACACTATACAATAAAGGATTTAAGGTATATTACATCCACTCGGCATCGAAGTTCACCACCGGTGATCATAAAGCGCAACGAAGAAGCAGATTACAAAAACTGGGCACCATTGCAGCATAACAAAATAATACTAAACCGAGACCACTTCCAAGACAATTCAAGAAAGGTTAGCCTTGCGGGGGAACTGCTGCACAAGCTGCTGAGCAAGGCTGTGAGACCGACCTAGCATGTCGGTCATAGCTTCCAAGTGTAGCTATTTAGCGATGAGCTTCCAGAGATAGGACTTCAAGTCGAAGTTGAGTTGTAGAATGCCTTTCTGCTAGAACTTGGGACTGAAGAAGTCGAACTGATTTAGACAACGAATTATGTGAGCTTGTCTGACTATTAGTCTCAAGTAACTTGAACACTGCATCAATACAAGACTTTGGGGTTGTCTCACTATCTTTAAGATGTTTTGCCTTCTTTGCTGCAATATATGTTGGGTTTGTCTCACAGCCTTCAGCAGACTTGTGCATGCCATCAGGCATATCACCCTGAAACAAAGCAGAGAGATGACAGGTTTTGCATGTGTATAAACAAAGATGATAATTGTTCTGTCAATTCTATCCAATTTCAAATTAGAAAATAAAGAGTAAGTTCAAAATATCAATAGCATAATTTGGCATTGTTCATAATGCGGGGAGCTTCACCACACTACTGGATTACCATGTCAACATAACAAGCATAGATGAAGGGCAAATAAAATCATTGTATCTATTTTGGATAATGTGCATGGCATGTTGTTCATATCATCAGCCACATCAGTAAGATAAAACAGGAGATGACAAGGTGCAAACGTGGGCTGCTTCACCACACACTGGATTATAGATCCACAAAAACAAGCATACATATAGGGAGTATTAAGTAATGTGCATGGTATGAATAAGGAATTTGATTTTACAAGTAAAACTTAGAACTTACGGTTCTTACGAACATGCATTTTGGTAGAAACAGCAAACTAAACAGCAGTAAACGATAGGGAGTATGAGCAAATTAAACAGAAGTTAAGGATAAAGGCTTTAGAAGGACTGACTTACATTAACAGTTAACACCGGCTTTATAATGCCCTTCTCCATGTCAAGGGAAGGATAACTCAAGAATTTCAGCACAGAATCTTCTTCATAAGCATTGTCTGTACTCTACATTTTGTAGAGAGTAATTATAGATATGATAATACTGGAAGGGATAACTGGCCTCCGGCTATGAGAGTCCCACCTCTCCTCCCTCCGGCGCCCTAGGCTCCCCGGCGATCTTCCTCCTCAGCCAGTAAATTTGGTTTTCTCTCCACCCATCTTCTCCGGCGCTCTCTGATCTACCACCCTATACCCATCTCACATGGGTTCTCATGGTGGATCCACCTTGGATCTGGATTTCTCCAAAGGAGTGACTTTTGCAGATGAGGTTTTTAGATCTTGTGGGGAAACCATTCATCCCTCGGATGACACGAACCATTTTATTATGGTTGTGTCTTTCAGCAGACATAGATTCCGTCTTGATGAGGATTCGGTGGCGGCAGCATTGGAATGTGCAACTGGAGGATCTGCAATCGATCTATCTGTGCAACTCATTGCGGACAAGGTATTCTCATTTATCTTGCAAACGTGTTGGCATGTTTATTCTCCATTTGCGCTCTTTCGCGTGTCCGCAATTCAAATGTTATTTTCATCTGTGGGGAAATGGCGGCCCTAATTGGAAACGAGAATTTACTATTTGGAAGAAAGAGTGTGATGCGGAATGGATTATCATCAGCCCCTCTAAGAGGCGTGCTTCTATTGGTTTGCTTGCTATGCATAAGCCTCCTTCCAAATCTGCCTTACGTTCGGGTTCTAGGCCTCCGAGGAACATTTCTTTCGCTACTTTCCAACAGTACGATGCCTGCAAGGGATACTCTTATCCTGCTTCGCCAGGCCTTGTTGATCTGGTTTCAGATGCTGGGTATGCATTGTTGCCTCGTGAGAGAGACATCGTGGCTCCACCGCCGGTGACTGAACTCCAATGGACGGTGGCAGAGCCACCCATTATTTTCGGAACAGTCAACGTCCAAGCTATTTCCTCGGTTGGGATTTCTAATCCAGCCATTTCAGACGTGAATCTGCATGTGCATGGGAAGGAACGGGCTGGTCCGGCTGCGGCCCAGGTGACCAATTCAGCCCAGATTAATACCCAGCCCCAGGAAGTTTCCCCGGTCCAGTTTGATTTGGTCCAAGCTGCAGCTGGATCTCAATCTACCCCTCCACCTGTTATTGGAAATGAGGAGTCTATTACCCCGAGGGCATCGGAATCACCTATTGGTTATGACAGATTTAATGATTTGGTGGATGACATGGTTTTCAAAGTCTGGAAATGTCAAAATTGTTTGTCCATGAGGCATTTATCTAGCGCGTGCAACAGCAAGGTTAGGTGCCGTAGATGTTTTCGGTTGGGACACCGGGCAAAGGGCTGTTCCGATTCTAGTCTATCTCCCTCTTACAGGTGGGTCCCACGGAGCAAATCCATCGTATCTAACCGGTCTACTAGTTTATCGGAGCGGGACTCCTCGATTTCTCCCATAGCTAGCCCGGAGGGGTCTATGCCCAGTCCAATCAAGCCTGCCACCCGTCCATCCCACCATTGCCAGTTGAGCCACCGCCCACAACGCCTCTGCCGCCCACCTCACCACCGCCTTCAGTCGTCTCGACTCCGGCTTTGGATCATCCCTTCCCAGCTCCGGCAATGGCCAACTTCCCGCTGGACCCGATGGATTTCCTCCCGCATGGCTTCGACATTATTGATGGAGGGGAGCTGCGCCTACCTCGCACCTTCTTTGCGCCGGTGGTGGCTCCGGATAGACAGCATGAGGAGTATGCCATCGCCATTGTCGAGCCGGCTCCGCTACCTGAAGAAGTTGCCATCTTCCGGAACATGGTCAGTGATTTTGTTGTCAATAATCTGCAGAGAGCTGTGTTGGAGGCCCAGCCGTGGATCCAGGGGGTTGGTTTGTTTAGATTGCGTAGTGCTCTGGCCCGCCAAGCATTAGTTGATCATCCTCCTTTCAACTTGGGCAACGATAGATTTGTCAGGTTTATTCCGCATGATGAAGGTATCAACTACAGAGCTGCACAGGGTTTTAGAAGGGGATGGGTTATGCTACTAGGTGTTCCTTTGGACTATAGGCGCTCTCAATATCTTGCAGATGTTATTAGTACTTTTGGCCGTTTTCATCATTGGCACCAGGATGATCCGATGATGGTCCGATCATTGGTCTATGTGTCTTTTCCTGCGCCGACTATGGTTCCGAGATCAGTCACACCAGTTTATATTCTATCTACGGACTTTGCTGATATCCTACCTGCTGATGAGGACCCAATGCCCTTCAATGGCAATCCCCACCCTCTCCCTGGCAACATGCAGTTCAACAACCATAACTGGGTCTTGCCTGAGTTCCCAGAACTGGGCTGGAACGATGTGCCTGCACCTGACAATGGGCAGCCACAGAATGAGCCCCCACAGTTTCAGGAAGTTCTGCAGCAGGATAATGTTGAGGAAGTTCAGTCTCAGGAATCCATCGTGCTCCAGCTGTTTGAGGATTCATTTAACAATGCGAATGATGCTGCTGAAATGGCTGTTCTCCAACACCCAATGGGACTGCAGCAGCCTCCTCTAATAATCGGACAAGTTCTAACTACTTTTGGGCCTGTTATGCCCCCTGTAATGCAGTGGAAACGTACTTTTGAGAAGGTACTGCCGCTTATGGGGATCTCTGATATCCCAAAGTTTGGCTTCCGATCTGATCTTGGTGCTTTTCTGAACAAGCAGTCCTGGGCGACTCTTTTCAACAGTCCATCCCCAAAATTACAGCTTCTGCCTGCACCTGTTTCTGTGACTCAGGCTATGGAAGTGACACCTGTTAAACGGCCGGTAGCCCGAGCTCTTTGTTTTGATGATATTGATGAACCTATTGCTGAAGCATTTGAGTTTACGACTGTTTCTAAAGTTACTCTAAAGTGTGGGAGAAAGTCAAAGGCCTCTCGAGTTATGGTGGATTCTGAGGTCAGGCGCAGTGCTCGTCTTAGTGCGATGCGTGATGGATATCGTCAGGTAACTTCTGGCACATCTCCTAGGAGGCCGCATACACTGAAGAAGCGCAAATCTATGCCTTCCCAGCCTGACAAAGACTCTACAGTGCCTCCTCTGATGGCCATAGTCGATCTTCAGCGAATTGGTACTCGTCTTCGTATCGTGCCGGAGAAGATCACGATGGATAAGCTTGCAGCTAATCCTACCCGCTCCAACAAAAGTGCAAGTTCAGATGATTAGTTGCTTCATCCAGGGTTTAGGTCCATGGCGTACCATAATCGCCTTTTATCTGTTCTTATCTATTTGGAACATTGCTGTTTTCGTCTATTTAGTGGGTTGTAGGCCATTGCGTGGCTTACTTTTAATTCTGTGCTCTTTTGGTTTGTAATGAATCAAACTTCGTTTAGAGAGTGGAAAGTACTTTGTTGGAATGTTAGGGGTTTGAATTCTGAAGCGCGTCAGCTCGCTGTTAGGCAAAAGATCAATGAAAGTGGGTGCTCTGTTGTCTGCCTCCAAGAAACCAAATGCATGCATATTGATCAACGCTTCATTAGGAAATTCTGTCCTCGGCGTTTTGATAACTTTGTTTATGTGCCATCGGTTGGGGCATCAGCTGGTATGGTGGTCATATGGAATTCATCCTTCTTCACAGGCAATTTAATTGAGGCTAAGTCATTTGGTATTATTATAAAGTTTCAATCTAAGCATACATCAGAGACTTGGTCTCTTGTCTCAATTTACGGTCCATGTAAAGGACTGGCGCGCGATGATTTTGTACAGTGGTTATATAATCTGGATATTCATTTTGAGGATAATTGGCTGCTTTTAGGCGATTTTAACTTTATGCGGTCATTGGAGAACCGAAATCAGCCAGGTGGTGATGTGAATGATATCTTTTTGTTTAACGAAATAATTGGTCATTTGGGTCTTGTTGAGCTGCCAATAAAGGGTCGTCAGTACACATGGTCTAATATGCAAAGCACACCTCTGCTAGAACAAGTTGATTGGTTCTTTACATCTGTGGCCTGGACACATGATCACCCCAACACAATGGTCCTACCGCTTGCGCGCACTGCCTCTGATCATGTTCCGTGTGTGGTTTCCATTGCCACTGGTATTCCTAAGGCAAAAGTTTTTCGCTTTGAAAACTATTGGGTTGATCTGCCTGGTTTTATGGATTGCGTATCTGAGGTTTGGAACAGACCTGTGGATAGATCTTCATCTACATTAATCATTTCTACTAAATTCAAAACCCTTCGTTGTGCTCTTAAGAAATGGCATCTCAACCTATCCACAGTCAAGGCTCTCATTTCGGATTGCAACAAAGTAATCATGTTTTTGGATAATATTGAGGAATTTAGGCACTTGAGTTGGCCGGAGTTCAATTTTCACAAGATTGTCAAATTACATCTTGAAGATATTTTGCACTGGCAGTTCATTTATTGGAAGCAACGTTGCACGATCAGAAATATCAAAGTTGGTGAGGAAAATTCAAAATTTTTCCATGCTATGGCAACGGAAAGGTATCGGAGAAACACCATCTCCTAGATCAAATCTGTGGATGGGGAGGTGATTTCTGACCATCATCAGTTAGCAGGGATGTTTTGGTCTGACTTCAATAGTAGAATGGGCCAGGCAAAAGGTATTCAAATGGGTTTTGACCTTGACACATTACTTACGCGGATTGATGGCCTGGAGAATTTGTCCTTGCCTTTCACGGACTCCGAGGTGGATACGGTGATTAAGAACATGCCTTCTGACCATGCTCCGGGCCCTGATGGGTTTACTGGTCTTTTTCTCAAGAAATGCTGGAATATTCTAAAGCCAGATTTTATGAAGCTGGTCAAGGAATTTTATGAGGGAAAGTGTGACCTGGAGTGTCTAAATACATCTCTCATTACCCTTATTCCCAAGAAGTTGAGCCCGGAGTATATTGGTGATTTTAGGCCCATTTCGTTGACAAATACTTGCCTCGAGTTTTTAACTAAACTTTTGGCAAATCGTTTACAAAGTGTGATCTTAAAATGTATTCATCGCAATCAATATGGGTTTCTTTGCTGTAGATCCATTCAAGATTGTCTCGCATGGTGTTTTGAATATATCCATCAGTGCAAGGCATCCAAAAGGCCTATAATCCTACTCAAGTTGGATTTCACGAAGGCGTTTGATACCATCGAGCACAAGCTGATTCTCAGGATCCTGAAATGTAAGGGTTCTGATGATCCCTGGACAGGTTGGATTGAGAGAATCTTGTCCTCTGGATCCTCTTCGGTTCTTTTAAATGGTGTGCCTGGTAGTCATTTTGTCTGTCGTTCGGGTGTGCGTCAAGGAGACCCATTATCCCCTTTGTTATTCGTGATTGCTGTGGATTTATTGCAGTCTGTGGTTAATGAGATGTGTGCAAGAAACATTCTCACACTGCCCATACCAACCTCTTCACGGGACTATCCGATTGTGCAATACGCTGATGACACTTTAATTGTCCTTCCTGCCGTGGACAGCCAGCTCATTGCTTTCAAGGATATGCTTGAGACCTTTGCTAAGTCTACGGGTTTGCGGGTTAATTTTAGTAAATCTTCATTAATCCCAATGAATATGTCAGATGAGGAGGGTAAACGTGTGCCTGCTTTGCTTGGGTGTGATGTTGGCCCCATGCCATTTACTTACCTGGGATTGCCAATGGGTACTAGTAGACCCACAATTTATGACCTGCTCCCCTTAGTGGACCGCATAGAGCGAAGATTGTCTGCCTCCTCTTGTCTGTTGAACCAGGGCAGCCGGCTACAACTCTTGAAATCTGTTCTTTCATCGATGCCAATATATTTCTTGTGCACTCTCTCATTACCTCAAGGAATTTTGAAGCAGATTGAACGCATAATGCGGCAATGTTTGTGGCGAGGCAACTCTGATACACCAAGACAATCATTGGCAGCTTGGGAGTTAGTATGTCGGCCCAAGAGCCATGGAGGACTTGGGGTTCTGGACCTGGGCATACAGAATGATGCCTTGTTGATCAAGCATCTCTTCAAATTTTTTAACAAGTTGGATGTACCTTGGGTTTCTCTTATCTGGGACACATATTATGCTGCTGCACCGCCCCAAGTAACTCGAAGTTGTGGTTCGTTTTGGTGGCGTGACGTGATGAAACTGTTTGATAAATTTTGTAAATTGGCTGTCCCTCACGTGCGCTCCGGAGACTCGGTGGTTTTTTGGCTGGATCGGTGTCAACTTAATAACGAGGTGGTTATCATGCAACAACGTTTCCCGAGGCTTCATTCTTTTGTGATTGATGACACTCTTACCATTAAGGAGGTGATGGAGTTGCCAGAACCGACCGACAATCTTCACCTGCCTCTATCAGTTGAAGCTTTTGAGGAATTCAACCAGCTCCAGGCTTTAATGCCTCTGATCAATTTGCATGAGGGAGTTAAGGATGTCTGGAAATGGCCTTCAAGGACTGGGGATTATCGATCCAGGATCTACTACCAGTTTTGTTTTTCCGAAGTTGTGGTTGACCCCATATTTGGGTGGATCTGGAAATGTTCTTGCACCCTCAAACTCAAGGTGTTTGGCTGGCTCCTTTTGATGGATCGTCTAAACACTAGGAATATGATGCAGCGACGACATTGAATTATTCAGGATGGTACATGTGCTATGTGCTCCTCAGGTTTGCATGAAGATAGAGCTCATCTCTTCTTTGCTTGCAACTTTAGTCAACGAGTCTGGAATTATTTGGGCATCTCATGGAGTGTTCACCCTAACCAGAATACTTTTGAAATGGCTTGCGCGGCCAGGAAGGAATTTGGTCAGCCTTTTTTCACTGAGGTTGTCTTTACGGCTACTTGGAATATTTGGACCCAAAGAAATGGAAGGATCTTCAGAAATGAGTTGCCCACTTTCAGATCTTGGAGGAGGAATTTTATTCATGATATTTCTCTTTTAGCTCATAGAATCAAGTGTAAATATAGAGATAGACTAACCTCTTGGATAGCTTCCCTTCCCTAATCCCTCTCTGTGAGTAGCCTTTCTTTATCCTTTGTATTTTGTACAGCGTACCTATTGTTTTTAATAAAGGGCTGTGAGGCTGTTGCCTTGCAGTATATAGTCAAAAAAAATACTGGAAGGGATAGAGGATAATGAAGATAAGATGCAGATTGATGCTACATAATCAACTACCAATCCCTGGAAGTACAAGCATTACAAGACAAAATGTACTGACAAGAGCAATGGGCTACACTTCTGCACTGGCATTGTCTGTGTATTCTACTTGTTGGTAATATTAAATATAGATCTTATCTTTTTTAGTAAATGGTGGGCGAGGGAGATAAGATGCAGAATGCTACAAAATGAACCAATCCCTCTTCCCATAATACAAGAGTGTTTTGAACACTGATGTACTGTACAAAACATTCTTATATTATGGGACGGAGGGAGTAGCTGTTAATGTAAGTACAGTGATAGACCACGTTCAGTCCTTACAAGAGGACTGCATAGCTAAACCTCTTCAAAATCATTGGGTTGATTCTAAATTTATGTAGGAGTCCATACGGATCTTATAATTTCCACCAAATGGATGATTACGAGGCTAACATGTGCAGTGATGCTACATAATCAAACAGCCATGAAAGTAAGTATGGTCATACAGGGCAAGAGGTACTCATAAGAGCAATGCAGTGTGCAGTATAGTTGCGAGATTCTGTGGTCCCTTGAGAATGAATGTTCTTCTGCTAACAGTTTTTGTACAAGTGAGACATTAAGTCAAATGCAGAAATGTAGTTCAAATTGTGATGTGATATCATAGACAGTACCTTACGCTACAGCCGAGACCAATGTGTAACAAGATTATTCCAGTCATCGTCGGATAAATGTAGCACCGGAGACTTTACAGAAATTTCGTTTAGAGGCTTGCCATCGAAGTGCGCTTGCATCAGGTAGGAACGATACTTCATCAACGAGTGCCTGAAAAGCGCAACCAACCCTTGCTCGTCATCACAATCCAGTTTGCTCCTCGCCTATTTAAAAGAATGAAATCTTGTGTCTTCTGTCAGCAGAAACATATGCAGTAATGACCATGAATAACATTAGTACATTACTTACACGTAAGTTGCGGAGGAAGACTGGAAATTGTTCTGTGTATGCGGTATAATCTTTCCATGAAGGAAAGATGCGCACAAAGTTCCTAACAACAACATAAGCTTTGTCTTCTAAACTGGGAAGAAATGGAATAGGGGTCCTATTTGCTGCAATTGGGGCTCTCTCTGGTTCGAAAAGGGATTTTGCAACTGGATTTGGTGTACTCTTTGCTGGAATGGGGGTTTTGCGTCATACAGTTGGTGCTATGTCAACTGGCATAATCATACTATTTGTTGCAGTTGGGTCTGCTGAGTTGGGGCATCAGAAATGACCAGTGTAGTAGGGCTAGAGTCTGCTAGAGTTGGGGTATTTTGTGGGTCAGGTGATATTGCAACTACACCTAATGGGCTATTTGATTCATCAGGTGCCACTACCTTTTCCAAATACTTTGCTTGTGCTCCTCCATGATCAGCAATCGCCCTCTTCCTTTTGAACGTCTGATACATAAGAACAACATTTGAATGGATAAATATGGTATGATGACAGATGGAATATGTACTGAAAATGGATAGGCGGGACGTATTCACATACACGATGTGTAAACTAAGCTAATGGCAGTTCAACAAAGTAGAAGCAATGCAAAGCATCAGTTGCAAGATATGTGCGAGCAATGTAACCTTGGAAAGTTAGAGCAAGTACCTTGATGGGTGAATAAGATAGGGCATCTTCCTCTGACTCCTCCACTAGGGAGCTACATTGACTTAGGTCTCCCTCTAGCTCAGAATCACTATTAGGATCATATTCTGAGCATGAATCTGTAGGTGGAGAGCGTTTTCATTGCATTGCATCCAGACTTGATTTCAGTCCCTTAATGCCAAGTTTGACAGCCATGTCATTGTTCTGCTTTATTCTTTTCATGCGCGCAAGCTCATAATCATTATGATGTTGTTCAGAATCTGAGATTCATGAAAACATAAAAAGTAGTCAGATTATCTATGAAATGCATTGCGGATTCAACTCGGAGAGTGTCTCCCTATAAACCCCTGCATATGCAAAGTTCACCTCCCCAACCATGCTGATCAGACCACACACAAAAATACAAACCCCTTATGTCTCTATAACAGGCAGGCACGCATTTCAAAACTGAAGTAGGAACATTAGAATCATATGAAATTCGTATTTGAACAAATAAACTAAGCAATTATGAGTGGCGTAATGTTTAGCTTCAAGGCTGGGGTGTTGGTAGTGCGACACAAAGCAAGTAGGCAGATTGTATTCCATGTAAACGATCGAAACCTATGTAAAAGCTGGAAATGACACTGTCTTTATATACAATGCAGTGTTCGTTACCCACACATGATGGAAGAGATCACATAGAGAAATACTATTCACTCATGTCTACGGTTCCAGTATTTAGAAACAGGGTGGTCCACCCTAAAAGAATATTGACAACAAATATGACAAGGCAAGCATAGATGTAGTGAATCAATCATTTACTTGTGAGCTTACTAGGACAAGTATGCGGAATTGTAACTGCAGTAAGAGACCATCCAAAATCTGAATGAAGAAGTTTGTCTAGCACTTATTGTTTGCAACTAATTGACGTGAATAATTGGATATTATATCGAATGAGTAAGAAAGACAAGTAAAATTGTCAACAAACCTAGCTTGCAGTAGTAATCTGGGTCAATGTCACTACGACCAACAATCCAAAATGACTAGTTTCTGTTCCGAGGGCTGGAATTTTGAAAACCCTGTCAACTTTAGAGGTACTAAAGATTACCGAAATACATCTGAACCATTAAGTGTAGGTAGCACTGAGCACACAACAAACCCTAATGATAGTCCTGCCTAATGAGTAATGAATCAATTAGAAAATGGGTGATGAGGAGTGGCTGCTGAGTGTTGAGGACGTATCTCAGGATAAATTGGGTTGGCTTGGTGGGTGTTGCACGCCTGAGCCCTGAACGAACTGGGAAGGTAGGCACGGCGGCGCGCCCGGGCAGCGGTGACACTGTTGGGCGAGCGGCTCCGGGCCTCCTATTAGTTCAGCGTCTCCTCCTTGAGTCATGTCGTTCGGGGACGGCAAGTCGCTGGCGAGGCAGGCGGCTGGGGGCGAGTAGAGATCGGAAGCGCGCAGCAGAACAGAGGGGAATCAGGGCCTGGGACGACCCAAAATCCCAGGGTGGGCCGGCCCACCGTGGGCACCCTGTAGAGATACACACCCGAGCGGCGAACATGCATTTTCGAAACTAATTTAGGAACATTTAGCTGACCAATTAAACAACTCTGTTTTAATAATATCAGATTCATATTTGAACAACTAAGCTTGTTTAGCTTGATGGGTGGAGCAGTGTTATTATGACACGAAGCACGTATTCTGATCGTATAGTGATCATAAAAGGGGGGAACTCTAAGCGTATTTTTTTAGCAAAAGAGGGTTTCCCCTCCGATTTCTATTAAAGAAACCACCACGGAACCAACATGATCAATTAAACCCTAAGCATGATCAATTAAACCATATTATGGCTGTGTCATGGAAGATTTGAAGCTGCAAAACGGAGAAATGATATTTAGCATCCATTGTTTGCTTCGAACTAAGAACTAAATTCTAAGAGCTGAAAAGAAAGTAGAGTAACCAAGTTAAGATCTATTTTCTGGTTGAGATCAAAAAGTTGAGGAGATATGAAGTACCACCTCTCTTGCGGCGTCGTGTAGGCATCGGGGGTGTGATGGCTGTCAGTGGCGTTGAAGCAGATCTGCAATGGTAGACGGGTGCATCAGGGGATAAGTCCAGTTGCGATGGAAGAGAAGGTCGTGTGACCGGCCCCGGCAAAGAGGACGACGGCGCCGATGAAGCGAGAGGACGCGATGCAAGGCCATTGGTCTGTCGCCGTGGATGAGAAACGTCCATCTCTAGCAGTGGACGACACAGTCTTGGTAGGCGCTCCGGCATGGTGGAGGACGGTGGCGATGGATGTGGTGGAGGACGGCGGCGATGGATGGAGTGGCGGACGGAGGCTGGTGTGGGGATGGGGTGTTCTAGCGTGGACGGTGTATGAATGGGAAAATGGAGGGAGAGGTACGGGGAACCATGTATTTGGGACGCGCCTGTCTGAAATATGGGAAAGTTACGAACTTAGCCCCCGTTTAAAATTTGGACGTCTCATTGGTTGGGGATAGGACAGTAATCTCGCATCTCACCAATATTTGCCCAGAGCGATTTCGGGCGAGGAGAGGGTGGTTGGCGCCCATGGTTAGCACCCACTGTGTATGAACGGGGCTGACAGGTAGGGCGGTTGTGTCACGTCTGAGTGAAGTTACAAACCTTCCCCTATTGAAAATATTTGCCTACATCGATTTCGGTCGAGTCAAGTTTGTTTTGCCACCCACCGTGTATGAATGGGGAATGGAGGGAGAAACAGAGGTCTTTCGGACGAGCTTGAATCAAATGAGTTTTGCCGCCCATGTTTGACGCCCACCGTGTCGGAATGGGCTCAGAGGCGGTCGTGTCACGTCTAATTGAAGTTACTAACCTAACCCTATTTAGAGCAGTGGAAATCGGGCCGATGGATTGTCCGTGTAATGGGTAGAGAGTAATTTCCATCTCCCAAACACTTGGCTTCGGGCAGCTGACATGGGAGTGGACATTTTGCTGCTTCTTTCGAATTTTGGGACAATAAACATGCACGTTTACCCTGGCAACTAAATTCGAATCCATTTTGTATTCCTATATGAATCTTTATAAATCATTCTATGTGTCTTTATATATCTTCAAAAGGACGACAAAGATGTATTCCACTGTCATATATGAATATGGTTTACAAATGCCGATACTCAAATTCAGAAACTAGAATCCAGTTTAAGGTGAATTCGAATATTTGGAACACTTCATGTCCAAATCAAATGTCACACGCAGCATAATGTGTACTCCCATTTAGACATGTACACAAGCGATGTATCAAGATTAAAATACCGAGTCAATCAACCAAGAATGTACAGAACTAACAGACATATAAACACTTATAGAGTATATGGATCAATAATATCAACTAACATACATAAGCCAGGCCGCTGTACTTTTTTGGCTACAACAGCATCCTTTTTTGGCCAGCATCTTGGCCCTTTTTGATGCGTGTCACTTATGGTCCATCTATACTACTACTATTGCTGAATGCACATTCAGCCCGATTGGCATATTTGTAGGTCTGGCACAGCAATCCAAATGAAATGTCTCCAGGTCTTATCAATTAATACAGACTTGTGCTCAAATAAAATTACAAACCAAAAAAACAATTATTACATGATCTCTAAAACAAATGGTTTGATTGATTACATGAACAGACGACACAAAGGTTATTCAACTATGGAAAGAACATTTCACCTATGATTTACCAAGTAGGAATTTAATTTCCTTTTTTCCTTCAGGACCTTAACAATCTGGTTAGTCTCAGCTTGCTTCGTTTTGAAATCCACAAAATATTTAATGGTTGTCTTCAGTACTGCTTATGATTGTGCTGTTTGCTTCCCCAACATGTCAACTTCATCTCTAAGTGTAGAAGCAGAATCTCTTTCTACCACTAGTTTAGCCTCTAGAGCATCAGCAGTTGGCAATTCATAATGCACGATTGGGCCGGTGCCACTGCTGTGGGATGATGCAACGTCCATGGGGACCTCGCTCTTTGATCTTGGGCTAACCTGTTTTGCCATTAAAGTTCCGATTGGATTCAGAAAAGTTGGAGTTAGCAAAACATCTCAACTGGGAGTTATAACAGCAAACCAGTTAAACAAACAAGGAATTAAAGAGTTTCAATTGAATGCTGAAAAGTAGTTATTAACATCATTGTAACCTGTTGTTGCAGCAGCAAAGCAGTTAAACAAACAAGTAGATATTTAAGTTAAGGCAAACAGGTAATTCTTAACAGTAAGTATCAAACACATAGATAGGCGCAGTCTACAATATGATTAACAGGCTGTGCCATTATGTAATTAGTAGCAGACTAAATTAACCCAAGCAACGTAATTGAACAATTTTGTAATAAGTGGCTAACTAAAATTCTGAGAAGCAGGTAACTGAACTTATGCTAGTTCTTTGTACAGGCACACTGTAACTTCTTTTTCGCTTACAAGGTTGTACGAAGGAGTCCATGGCATCAATTGCTTAGATACGTAGTCCCAATACTTCTTTCTTCCCACACTGCATGGGTAAGTCAAATGGTTAATCTGGTAAGATGGTGCGTCCTTGATATGTTATATGAGGACGTGTAGTCAGACGTTGTAGCCAAACACATCACACTGGCTTTAACTGTATATTTCATGCGTTTACTTTTGGCATATCGAGATCTAAGCAATCTACAATAGGATGAAAAGACTGGCATCCTTCACATTATTGGTGAACTCAGTTCATAGAAACAAGCAATTCAACCATTTTGTGGGTAAATCAAAAGCGCCACTGGAATATTTTTCACTATCCAATCATACACGCAAAAAGGGGGTGATGCCACCATAGGGGCTGGTATGGGCGACCGCCTCAGGTGGCTGGAAAGTGTGCACCTAGTTTGAGTCGTCCAGGTTGGCCCATGCTAGTTTTGTTCGTCCCAACGCACGAGCAGGCAATGTAAAAAATGAAGAAAAATGTTTCAATTTGGATGGGCCAATAACATAAGTACAAGGCAGGCCCTATAGCAGGCTCGTGGCCCAAATGAGCGCCTCCCATATCGATCGACAGCAGGAAAAATCCCAATTCATTCGCTCCAGCCTCCAGTCTGGTTCGCTCCTAACCTAGCCGCCGCTGGACAAACCGACACAGCACTTCCTCGCGCCCTCGTTGGAGGGCGGTCGCTGGGTTTCTAGCAAACGGAAGGACAAGAAGATGAAGATCCAACCCTAGGTGTAGCCTGCGTGGGAGGCAGTGGTGGCAGCACGGGCATGGCATCGAGCTTGCACAAACGGACAGTCGCAGCTTGCAAGAGTAGCATGCGCAACGAGCAGGTACATCACATCCCTGATTATATCTAATTCAACTCTTCAATTTCTGGCCAATAGTTAAGCCAGGCGGTGTTGTAAAACTGCTTGTATGTAGGGAATCTATGAGAAAATGAAACCAATTTCTACTTATTTTATAACTCCCCCAATCAATACTGAACTGACTAAATCCGATGTATCTAATCAAGTTTCCAGTGCAAACATACAAGCTCATGTTGTTCTTGAGCCTGAAGTGTCTAATGAACAGACTGCTAATGAAGGATTTGATGCAAACATTTTACATGCTCCTAGTGATGAACATATAGTGTCTAATGAGGGATCTAATGCAAGCATTTTGCAAGATCATTGAAGGATTTAGTGTCTAATGATGATCTACTATGTTGAGAGAGACAGAGATTTGCAGGCATTGATGACAAGCAAATTATAGTGCATTTTCATAGCTTGAGGAAACGTCGAGGCCATCTACCAGAAAGTCCCCGTATCATGACAACATAACATAAATACTTTTCTAATCTGTTGTTTGAAATTATTGGCATACTTGTGCAGGATAGATATATTGATATGCAGTTTGCACACTGGTTATACGTGCAATTACACTTCGATATTTTCAGCCAGAGAACGAATAATTCAAGCAGGTACAGACCATGTTTGTAGTCCTTGTACACCATATTGCATTTTGTCTTTATAATTTACACTACTTTGAATCATTAGTTGGTTTTCAAAGTGCATGTAGCTTCACATTTCTCAAGTTATGTTGATTTCCGGAGTGCAAGTGCCTTCGTATTTTTTAAGTTAAATGTTCGCCCCTGGTAACTTGAATTCGTGGATCAGCCACTGCACACAAATCATACACGAATGCCAGTACGAATTAAATAAATGCAGGGACTTACGCTAGCTCATTGTACAGGCTCACTACAGCTCTGCTTGCGCTTGGGATGTTCCATGTACAAGTCCATGTGACCACTTGCTTGGATGTGCAGGCCTTGTGCTCCTTGCATCCCCCTCTGCATTTTTGACATGATGAATGGTTGATCAAATAAGAGGAATCGACCTTGATGTTGTATCGGAGGACAGATACTTACAAGGTTATACGGGTGTGCAGGATGTGTACCAGATCCCATAGCGCCGTCATGCTTCGCTAAAAATGGATTTGCTTGTTTCGGATGATATCTCCAGAAGAAATAAGAGTTAAAGTCAGAGTTGCACAGGCGTGTAAGCTAAGAGAGCAGTGAAAGGATATCCAAACATCGTCGGAACAGTGCACAAGGGAGTGATGTGTGGATACCTAGTTCGGGCTGGCATTTGGGCATACTCGCCTAGCTAGAGTGCGGGTCACTTCAGAGCCGTTGAGGGTGATGCACTGGCATTGGCTGGCCACGCACGGATGCAGATCTTCAATGGTAGCGGAGCGCTACGATGCGGTGGACGAGACCATTGGTGAAGCCCCAATGGCCTCGGGGGGTGGAGGTGCGACGATGTGCTCGGTGAAGTAGCCCCGGTGAGCTGGGAGACGGCATCGGTGAAGTGCACCTGATGCGATGGAACTCGGTGTCTGTGAGGCACGTCGGTTGCGGCGGCCGACATTGTCGGTGGACCACCCGGTGCGGTGGACGAGGGCGTAGATGAGGTGGCTCCGGTGCGGTAGTGAAGCGCGATTGTCGTCTTCGTCGTCGTCGTCGTCCGGCACAGAGGTGGGGAACGGTGGGGAAAGAGATGAGACGAGGGGTGATTCAAGGGTTGGCGGTGAATTAGGGATTTGAGCAATCTGGGCGCGGAAGGGGACGGTGGAGAAGAGAGATTTTGCAGGGTTGGAATTGGGGCCGCCAGATATTTCAATCTGAAACGTGGAAGCGCGAACTTATATTGTCGTCGTCCTTTTTGGGGGGAGGGGGCGGGTGGCTGGGTGCTATGCGTCCGTCCGACACACGCGACCACCCCGACACGACTATGCTTCGGTGCCTTAAGGCACCTGCCTTTGTGTCCATGACATGTGGGCCCAACAGGTGGCTGGCCCACATGTTAGTGACCCAAAGGCAGTTGCCTTTAAGGCACCGAAGCAGCGTCCACCCCGACACGACCCTGGTCTACCAAGTGCGCCTACATTTGAGAATGCAAACGAATCTTCTTTCATTTGCAAACGAATCTGTATGTATTACCATACCCATGTTTCCTTGCAATAATTAGTCATTCGAAGCGAGATACCCCATCCGTTCACTTTTGTAAGTCGTTTCAGACAACTTAAAATGAACTGTTTTGCACATTGTCTGAAATGTCTTCAAGGTCTTATAAAAGTGAATAGAGGGAGTACTATAAATTAATTAATGAGGAGTTATTTGAAAAAAAAATCGAAATGGTACCCACGCTAACGTGGATTAGAGTGTGTGTCACATAATTAGTTATTTGAATTAGAGTTTGTGTCACGTAATTAGTTATTTGAATTAGAGTGTGTGTCACGTAGCGATCTCCAATTCTAACGTGGATTTCGCATTTCACTGTATCCACGCTACTTTTTTAATACAAATTCATATGTATATGATGAACACCATAGTAGTGAGAAAACTTTTGGATGGATTCAAACATATGGCCTACAAAATAGCACAACAAACTGAGTCAATGTCAACTTTTCGAAACTTAGTATGGCACGAATTCGAAATAAATACCCGTATGCCTGGTCCTCGGTTCAAATCTTACAATGTACACCGAATTGAAACATCAATATTAAGTCTCATACTATGTACATTCAAATTTTGTTTTTAGCCCCCCCCCCCCCCCCCCCTATAAATTTTTTTTTTTCCCCCCCCCCCCCCGCACAAACGCTACATACTTCCTGTATTGGTCAATCTTTCTCTCCTAACCACCTTAGGAAGCTATCGGTTTCCAACACACGTTCATTCTTTCTCTCCATGTTTTGATCTCTAAGTCTCTCAACTACACAACCCCCTTTTCCACTCTGTTACCAAATGTATTTACCTCACACACCCACGATTGCACCCCATGCCGAGCTCCCTCTCTCTCCCCCCTCTCCCTCTCACCCTCTCGCGCTAAATACATGCATTGCCTATCTAGCCCCCCCAACCTCTCATGTGCACGCACGCACGTTGTATATCTAGGTCACTCCCTCGAGACTGTCTCACTCTTTCTTCTGCACGGCGGGCCACACTCGCTCAATCTCGCTCTCTTTATCTGAGTCTCGTTTAACCTTGTTTTCTTTCACACACAAATGATATATCTCCCTGTTCGGGCCTCAATCGACACACTCAATACTCTCTCACGCAGATTGTCTATCTAGGTCAGTCCGTCCAAGTCGCCGCCACTCTTTTGACCTCATGGTGGGCCACGCTCACTCAATCTCTCTCTCTCTCTCTGTATGTCTCGATTGACCTCGCTCTTTCTCGGACAAAAATGATATATCACCATGTTTGAGCCCAATTCGACCTATTCACATTGTATACTCTCGCACGCACATCGTCTATCTAGGTCACTCTCTCCAACCCGTCTCACTCTTTCAATCGCACAGCGACCCTATGTGATCGGTTGACCTTGCTTCCTCCCACGCACAAAATATATCTACACGTCTGTGACTGGATCATCTCTCAAGCTCTATCTTACAGCCCTCACCCTTGCCAAAAAGCTCAATCGGACAATATCTCTCCAGAGCATATATATTTGTTCAATGAATGTCGGACCACACTCACTTTGTCTCTCTATCCATATGTCTCTCGATTGACCTCGCTTTCTCACACTGTATCTTCCACGCGTTGAAGCTACTACCTCTCCATCCCTCGCTAAGCCAGAGCTATTTACATTGCGAGGGGCACTCCAACCTTGGATTAATTTGTGTAGGCATTTATTCCGGTCGGTTTAGAATATATTTTTGTAGCATTTGGCCCACAACTACTCCAAACACCGTTGCAACCCACGCAACTCCCCTAGTTGATTTCCCTCTGGCTCGGTCATCGCTCTCTCACACGTCCTTTCTCACCTTCAACGTTGCACCATGGTATTATTGAAAAACTATGTTGTTCTCTTTAATTATTATAAATAAGCTACAAAACTACACACCGATAGACCACTTGGAATGGAACAAATTTTGACCCACAAATTAAAGTGCTACAAACTACACACCGAGGGGCCCACATGTCATGAAACAAATTTGGACCCATATACAAATTAAAAAATAAAGGACGAGGATCGAACATGCGACCGGGCCTTCAAGCCAGATGTCAATAGGCAACATACGTAGAATAGCAATGTTTGTTGTACCCCCTTTGTTCACATGATGTTTTTATATTACCACAGCCTAATTAATGGTTAACATGTAATATTATTTTTAGTACTATTCGCCTTCACTTACTGATGGGTTCCATGTGTGCTCTCTCTCTCCTCCCCTTCTGCGTTTAGATGCACGGGCAAACAGGAAGAACTCGCGGGCGATGTTGCCGTTGACCATATCTGGACGCGTTCACAAGTCACGGCACCAGTTTCACGTACTAGCGGCACTAGTCAGTGTGTACGTGCAATGCACGTTAATTTGGAAGTATATTAAGTGCATGCGGATATTAACTACTAGGATATTATTTGCGGGTTGTCATGTGATTAGCACTATTTTTGGCATGAAATTAACTGCATGCTAAACGTGTTGAGCGCTCGACATTGAAGCAGTCTAGGTCGCTGGATGCAAGGAATACATGTGGCTTGATGACGTTTTATATTTAATTTGATACGGCTCTAGCAGACCATTCAATTGATCAAACCATACATTTCGTTCAGTCTGACTCCGACTTTAAATTATACGACGGTCGATATAAAATAAACAGAAATAATAAACCTTCGGATTTTAAGCATGGCAATCCGAACGTTTTTCATGGCAAATTTAGATTACGCGACGGCGGTGGGGGCGTCTCGTGGTGGGAAGCGGCTCCTCTGTCGTGCTCTGTGTGTCGTCGGGCCACTGACCAACGGCAACGGCGGCGTCTTGCGCCATTGTTGGCATACTCTTGGACATTGGCCTAGCTTCAAGGAAGGCCAAAATGTTCTGGACTTCGGAGCGAGTCAGCTGGCGGGAGGAGGTGACTGGCGTTGGTGCAAGGAAGTGCTCGACGGCGGCCATCCATGCCACTGAGGGGGGGCACTGGCACCCGCGCGGGGACAGGCACTGTCAACGGCGCGGCGGAGACATTCGTGTGCACGGGCACCAGCACGGGCACGCATGTCAGTGCACGCGCAGGCGCATGCGCTGGCAGATGCACGGGCGCGTGAAAGTCGGCGGGGACCTCATGGAACCCCGTGGGATCAAGATCGGTGACAATGTGCGACTCCCAGCCCATCAATGCCACGGGAATGGGTGCTGGCGCAGTCGGGGCGACGGGAGCCGGAACGGGAGCGGGGACAGGCGCGGCGTCTTCCCGCAAGGCTAGTTCAAGCTCGTCCCAAAGCGCCTTATGTTTTTGAGACTCCGGCTGGGTGTCTTCCTCAGGAAACTGGAACACTAAGGGCAGACCATCGTGATGCGGCATGGCGTACGTTTAGGTCAGGCTAGTTGGAGGTAGACGACAAGAGAATCGGAGAGGAAGAGAGAGGTTTGTAGCGATACCGAGAAGTGCAGGGTTGATTTTAAACTGCGGCACCGGCGACATTAAAAGTGGGAGCAGTTGGGACGATGGTGGGCGGCGGAGCCTGGTCAAAGGGCTCGCCTCCCGGTGAGCCTGCACAGCGGTCTGCTCGCACGCCTCCCTGACAGCCGGCGTAGCGGTCTGCTCGCACGCCTCCCGTCGACTCACACACTTGCTCGGACGGCACCTGCCGATGAGAAGCGGGGACTCGTTGCGGCACGTAAACTCCCACGGTTTCAATAGTGAAAGTGTTCGCCTTAACGTGACAGGTCTTTGTTCCAAAATACCTTGGCTCTTCATTTGTGCAACTTGTCATAAGCAGCTTGTCTCTAATTGAAGAAAAAACTTACGAAGTAATATTTGTGCCATATCACGTGACCATGCTTAGTTTCAAGAATTTATGCTCACTTTTGGATTTTCTGAAATTTAAGATCCAGGATTGGAAACAATATCATAACCTGCATCATGCAATAAATTTTCAAGTCGTACATCTGTCCTGTTGTATTTCTTAAGAAAGGATTTGGTCAAACATTTTTCTTAGTTAGACTTCAGACAAGTTATATATGCAAAGTAAAAAGATAATCCCTCCGTACCAGTGCATTGCCTGATATATTAACTCAAGTACTAGGCACGAACAAACGGGCTCAATTCTGTGCTCATCCTGGTGTAGTAGTAGTAGTACTAGGCAACGCAGTTGACGGGTGACCTTGACAAGCGGCTACTGAGGGAATTGAACCGTGATCGGCATGGTAGGTAACGTTGTCTAGTTACTAAAGCATCCCTCCGTTGTTCATCGGTAGTCATTATGGACCGAGGACATGAGGGGAATTTCCTAGGGCTGGAATTCTGGCCGCCAGATTTTTGACTTGAAACGCTGAGGCTCGACTGGTTGGGGTTGCCTAATGTGCGTACCACGCACGCCACCGAAGGACACGAGCTCGGTTTTTTTTAGGATCAACACGAGCCTAGGTCTGACTGGTACTCCGTTGGGTCCTACCATTCGAGAATACAAAAGGAACCTTTTAAATTGCCGAACGAATCTATGTGTATTACAATACCCATATTTTCCTTGCAAATACTAATCTCAACGTGGTAATTGATTTATGACGAGTTGTTGAATTAGAGTGATTTTGTGATATAGTGATCTCAATGTGGATTTCACATTTCATGGTATCCCTAGTAAGTTTTCCAATGCAAATTCAAATTTAAAAGATGAACAATATGGAGGTGAGAAAACTTTGTATGTATCAAGCATATGACCACACACACACACAGATACACACGCACGAACACAACAACAATCCAATAAGTATAGTGCATCTATTTTTCCAAACCATGCATGTATGACACGAATTCAAAAATACTCCTTCTATTCCTAAATATTAGTCTTTTAGGGAGTTCAACAAGTGACTACATACGGAGCAAAATGATTGAATCTAGACTCTAAAATATGTCTATATACACCCATATGTGCCAGTCCATTTGAAGCCTCTAAAAAGACTAATATTTAGGAACGAAGGGAGTAAAATGTAAGACATACATGGTCCTCAGTTAAATATTTAAAATGAACATGAAACTGAAACATGAATATTAAGTCTAGTACTACAGTACATGCAAATGTTGTGTTGAGGCGGAGCTATGATTGTCGGGGGTCAACCCCACGACCTTAGATAAAATTGTGGAGCTCTGTTTAGGGTTGTTTAGATTATATTTGTCCCCACCCTCCCAACCACCGATTGGTTGTGCACCCCCCACCCCTCCTCCCCGGGAGAATATCATGTGCCCCCATACCTTAGATGCTATATGCCGATACGAGTTGCTTGGAGCTTGTAGATCTGAGATATAGCAGCTCACATGATGTGTCTTAATATTTTTGCAGGAAACCTTGACGAGTTTGAGAATTGCACACAATTTGTACAAAAACTACTTAGATGCCCTTTGATCCCATATCCAACGACCTCGAAGCTCGTATCACCGTAGCATCTAACATGAAGGAGGACATCATATTCTCCTGTATGTAAGAATATCATGTGCTACCACACCTTAGATGCTTTGGTGATACAAGCTCTTCGGAGGCGTTGGATTTGTGACCCAACACCTCCTCGGTGGTTCGAATGGTTTTTTGCAGAAAAGCCCCAAAAGAGTTCAGCCACTGCTTACAAGCACAAAGACTGCTCAGATGCCATTGGATCTCAGATCAAACGACCTCCAAGCTCGTATCACCGTAGCATCCAAGCTGCGATAGCACCTTATGTTTTCTCGCACGGGAGAGTATGAGGTGCTCCCGCACCATAGATTCTATGGTGATATGAGTTCACTGAGATCTAACGACCCATAGTAGGAGGTTTGAATGTTTTTGCAATATACGGCTGATAGAGTTTGGGAAATGCGCAGAAAGTACAAGTACTACGCATGTGCCATCTGATCACTGATCATACGACCCAGATGCTCATATCACTGTAGTGGCTAATTAAGCTACGGGGAGCACCTAATATGAGCACCGGGGAGCCGTTGGATCGAAGATGCAGCGGCACACACGAGGCATGAATGTTTTATTTGCAAAAAAACTTTGGAGAGTTTGGAAATTGCGCATAATTACAAAGACTACTCCCAAGCCATTGGATCTCACTTCCAACGGTGTAAAAACTCGTATCACCATAGTATCTAAGCTGCGGGGTGGATGTGATATTCTATGCCGCTGTCATTTTTGTTCGTAAACTTGCAAAATACGTGTAACTCGTGTCGTTACTTGTCTAACCGCGCAAAGTGTTTGTTCAAAAAAACCATCCTACACTGAAATATCGGAACAACACATGGGGGTCCCACTTGTCATTAATCAAATTTGGACCTAAAACTAACAAATCTGAAAGACGAGATTCGAACTGGTAACCTGGACTACAAAGCGTAAGTCGATAGCCTGAAAAAACAAACGGTTATTGGCTTTGTCCCATAACTTGATTTTATACAGTACTTGCGTTGAGTAGAGTAGAGGGAGTGCCTTGTCAACACGTGCATGACCGTTGTCTCACTTACTGGTGGGTCCCAGGTCTGCGATCTCAATCTCTCTTCTCTCCATCGTCTAACCTTTGCACGGGCACACATGAAGAGCGGCGCTAGCTTGCCGTGGTGTTATTACAACTAAAAAAAGGCTTGGAAAATAGAAGAATCGCCTAGAACAAGAGACCTTGTGGCTAGTCGAGACGGAGCTAACCACATCTATCCTCCGTGCCACGTTTGCATGATGAAGCTGTGTGGCTAGTGGGGTGTTTTCGACCGACTGGCTGGGTCCCGAGGTCGAACCATAGGTACTATGTCTGATACGGTATATTTTTACACGCACATTTTTCCTCCGTGCCGAGACGTGGCGCACCCTACCGCGCGGTTTCAGGGTCCTCCCGGGTGGTGCACGCATATATTCTTCCTGACATGGGATGCCCTACCGCGCGTTTTCTGGGCCCTACTCGGTCGTAGCGCCGAAGCAAGTAAATGAGTCATCAAATCACAAAAGACCACCTTTCCCGCCGAGTACATCAATGAAGCACGGTGGCTAGCTAGTTGGTCTAGTTCGACCGATTAGCTAGGTTGCCGCCACATTTGTTTTTTCACCCCTTTTTTATCTACTTGCCGGTAGGTAAATTTAAATATCCATCGCGGTGTTGCTCTGGTGTTTGGGTGCGGCAGGATTTTTAATTTTTTGATTGACGGGAGCAGGCGCGACAGGATTTTTAATTTTTTGATTGACGGGAGCAGGCGTGGCAGCAATTAGTCACGAAGACTCCGCCTTTAAAAACCCACTGCTCCCTGATGTGAGAAGTTGTCGACTGGTGTTTTACCGTGGTGAAAACCAAAAGATTCTCCACTCCCTCCGCCTTCCCGTAGATTGCATTGCCTTTCAGCCGTTTTGCCCCCTTTGCTTCCTCTCCCCATTGCTTCTACCTGGTGCCATGGCGGCGCAGCAAATCACGGAGTCCGAGGTGAGGCGCCTGACACAGGAGCTCCATGCCAAGGATGTGGAGCTCAGGGCCAAGGACGTGGAGATCCGTGAGCTCAAGGAGGAGAGGAGTGCCATGCTCCTCCGTTATGTGCGGGAGTTCACGGAGCTTCAAAAGCGGCAGGCGTCCACCAAAAAGATGCTCGAGGCGTCGGCGGTGTTGCTGTGGAAAGCGGGAGATATGATAGACCATCAGGGGAGCCGGCTGGAGCGCGAGCGGGCCGATCGTGACGAGGTCCAGGATTGCCTCAGCCACTTGGTGAACCAAGTTGCCACGCACGTATTGCGGCTGCGCGATGCCTACCGTCGTGCCAGCGCGACGATGCCGGCCGTCGGGCTAAACCCGTTCGACCACCCGGTCGACTTCAACGAGTTGCGGCTTCCTGACCTGGTGTCCTTCCTCACCTATATCTCCGAGGAGCTGAGCCGTCTCCGCGCGATGGTGGGGGCTAAGCTGGACAAGGAGGGGTTAAGGGCTGCCGTCGCCGTTGCCGGGCGAATCCTTTCAGGGCTCCGTCACCGGAATCCATTCGTGCCATTGGACGCCGTCTTTGACGAGCTGGCTCCCGTCGACCGGGAGTAGGCTCTGCGGGCGGTTGCACCCTGCATCACCAACGTAGTGCGCGTCGAGAAGCAGAGGGACTTCGGTGGTGTGTAGGCGCCCTCTGCATGGGCATGTCCATGTCTTGGCGCAACATGACCGTTGGATCAAACTCAGACGGTGCAGATCAGTCACTGTAGCACAAAGCGTGTGGGTGTGTTTGGTTGCATTCTCATCTCAATATAGTTGTTTCCTCTTCGTGTATTTTTGTCAACCTACTAGTGTGGACTCATGCACCCTTCATGCACTCTGCCAATCACCCAAAAGTGGGTCGAGAAGGGAACTTTTGCTCCCATCCCGTGCACCCTTCATACACCCTGCCTAACACTATTCATGCTTCATATGGTTCATGTTTCGTGGAGTACTGTAGCACCGTACTCTTCGTGCGTTTTGGACCTAGTTCTGTTAACATTGATCTCACCGTTCATTCTCGACCGGACAGTCAAAAAAGCGGTACTATGTTACATATAGGAGTAGTTGACATGCGCACAACATCATTTGTTATCGTCATATCTTACTACACTAGCAACAAGATTTTGTAGTACTGACGTATGAACCACTGCACATGCCTTGTAGTAGGAGCATTGTGTATGTTCAAGTGGCTGCCGTGTTTCGCACTCCTCCGTCGTAAGAGTGGAAACGCTTGTAGTAATCATTTTTTTCTTCAGAAAAATAGTGGACACGCTCTACCGTGTGGATCCTCCTCCAGCCATGCACTAAATTACTCACTTTCGCCGACGTGTGGGACAGCCAGCACCTGGGTCCACCAGCCATGCACTAAATTACTCCGTAGTAGAGTGATGGTAGACTACCCCGATCGAACTGCCGCAGTAATGCCCAATGAGCCGTCAAATCACAAAACCCCCTCCTTTCCAGCAGTAAGTTGGACGGACGAAGCAACCATCATTTCACTCTTCTCTCTCAGCTTCCTCTCTTGAAGCAAACCCCAGTCGCTTCGCTTCTCCCTCATCTCGTTCCTCCTTTCACACTTCTCTCTCAGCTTCCTCTCTTGGATGGATGCCGGAGCACCGGCCGACATGATGTCTATGGCTCTGGCCAAAACCGTCGAGGCTCATGGTACGAAGAAGCGCAAGCACCCCGCCGAGACTACCGCAGACAAGCTCAAAGCCATCGCCCTGTCTAAGCCCCCCTCTCCAGGATCCCTCATTAAGCAAGTCCATGTAATGTCTCTTGTTGACGATCTTTTTCTCGATCTTGATCGTGTTTTTTCATCTAACACGCAGTACTAGTATTGGTAGTACAACTTTCTGGGTGATCTTGCATGTGATTTTCGTGTGCCAAATGACGGTTCTAAATTCCTCTTTTGACCAAAACATGCGAGAGGTTGACACCGATTTCTTATAGATTACTTTCAATTACTCCCTCTGTCCCAAATTTCTTGTCTTAGATTTGTCTAGATACGGATGTATCTAATACTAAAATGTGACTTGATACATCCATATCTAGACAAATCTAAGACAAGAATTTTGGGACGGAGGGAGTACTTTATGAACATCAATGCTACCTTTTAAGAGGGTATATTTGCCTCAGTAACTTGTGTTATGGATATTGCATGTAATCCCTCTGCTCTCATGCCTTTGAAGACATGTTCTAGTGTCTTTGTTCACTCATTTCTGTGCATATATGTAGTCATATATGGAGTATAATATCGAAAATCATCTTATATTTCTGAACGGAGGAAGTAATAAAATATGGTTTCTGTTTGAATTAGAACCAGGTCCGCGGTGGAGATGAAGTTCTCAAAGTCATGCCGTGTGAACTGGAAGACCTGATGATGAGTTCTACTGCTGGACTATCCAGCTATTGTGTCCTTGTCGCCACGTGTCCTGAACTAGTGTTTTCTTGTAGCATTGTTGTCAGGCGTGTTCTCGAGGCTGTACTTGACCACAACAATTTCCTGGTTGTGCCTTCAATTACGAAGGGTGTGGTTCTTGTAAAGCTTCCCAACAAATCTGATGCGGCATTCCTTCATCATCATGTTTATGAGTGGAAAGACCACTCTGTTAGGTTCTCCAAGGTTGACAAGATGGTGATGGTGCATGTAGACATCTCACACAAAGTCCATGGCCTAGTCAGTTATGTGGGGTTCATCCCGTAGGTCGTTGGCAAGAAATAGTCTGCAGATTTTAGTTAGTGCAACTTTGCTTGTCTGTAGTAAGTACTATTGTTCAGTACTTGATTTGTGTTTGTGAACCCTGTATTGTTTATTAGTACTTCCGCTTTTGGTGCGTGGTCAGTCCTGAGAACGGTCTATGTTAATGTATGTCCACTCAATTCAATCTGTATATTTTGAAGTATCCAGATCATATTTTTTGTGAGGACGGTTTATCAATTATGGTTACACTCCAATATCTGTATGCATTGCAGGGTTTATCGCACCCACCAGGATTTCCAGTCCCATGGATGTTCGGTCCATACGATTTGTCACGACCTTTGGACTATCCTGCTTGTGGGAGTAGGCGGGGCCCCTGCATGCCACGCGTAGTTGGACGATCAATCTTCTGTTTAGTACTTCAACATAGTGATTTCCTGGTAAGGATTCACTCGTGTCACATCAAGTAAATATTATTGATTTACTGTCTAAATCTTCTTGATTTAATGTCATGTTTTCTTTCTTTTCCTGCAATTTTACGATGCAGCTTTTGCCATTTGACATTCATCATAGAATAAACCGTTTGGTTTGCTCTATGATGGCTATTTTTGCAGGTTTCACTTCTTATGTCGTGTCAGTAACGAAGGCACTGCCCATCACTTATATTACTGGAAAAAATTGGATCAGTCTGTTGTCTGAGTACAAGCTGAATCAATATGATGAACTGCAGTTTGGTTTAACAAAAACGCCACAATTAGTCCTTCTCACATTTAAAAGAAATGAAGAAAAAAACTGGATCACGGTCACGAATACTAGTCAAGTTAGAAAGCTGATCATAGCAGACCAGACACGATCGCCGCTATCTCGCACAGATCGAGCACCGGCAGTTGCTCTAGCACTGACAGCAGCAGCAGCTCAGTCTGATCCAGCTGAGGATTGGGCACCGACCGTGTCAGCGGATCAGTCTGATCTACCGGAGGATTGGGCATCGACACCGGCACCTGCTCCGACACCGGCCCCAGCTCTACAAGGAGCACCATCTCCGGCAGCAGTAGCAGCGGCTTCGGCACCTGCACCAACACTTGCACTTGCATCTGCTCCGGCCCGTGCAGTTGCACCGGCAACAGACTGGGCTGCAATTCGCACTTCATATACCAAAGTCCTTACAAAAACCGACATGTCCACGTTCTTGGTAAGTGAGGGAGTCCTGGATTAGGGGGCCTCCGGACAGCCGGACTATGTCCTTTGGCTGGACTGTTAGACTATGAAGATATAAGATTGAAGACTTCGTCTCGTGTCCGGATGGGACTCTACTTGGCGTGGAAGGCAAGCTAGGCAATACGGATATGTATATCTCCTCCTTTTTTGAAACCGACCTTGTGTAACCCTAGCCCTTTCCGGTGTCTATATAAACCGGAGGGTTTTAGTCCATAGGACAACATACAATCATACCATAGGCTAGCTTCTAGGGTTTAGCCTCTCTGATCTCGTGGTAGATCAACTCTTGTACTACCCATATCATCAATATTAATCGAGCAGGACGTAGGGTTTTACCTCCATCAAGAGGGCCCGAACCTGGGTAAAACATCGTGTTCCCTGCCTCCTGTTACCATCCGCCTTAGACGCACAGTTCGGGACCCCCTACCCGAGATCCGCCGGTTTTGACACCGACATTGGTGCTTTCATTGAGAGTTCCTCTGTGTCATCGCTGTTAGGCTTGATGGATCCTACGATCATCGATGGCGATGCAGTCCCGGGTGAGACTTTTCTTCCCGGACAGATCTTTGTGTTCGGCGGCTTCGCACTGCGGGCCAACTCGCTTGGCCATCTGGAGCAGATCGAAAGTTACGCCCCTGGCCACCAGGTCAGGCTTGGAAGCTTGAACTACACGGCCGATATCCGCGGAGACTTGATCTTCGACGGATTCGAGCCCCTGCCTTGTGCGTCACACGGTCACGATGAGTACGATTTAGCTCTATCATCGGACAGTGTTCAGGAGATCGCACCGGCAGCCGCTCCGACCCTCAATTCGGAGCCTGTTGCGTCGTCCATGGATGGGTGGATGGACCCCGCCACGGAGGCCTTATCCTTAGCGGCAATCGAGCCAAACATCGACCTTACCCTACACGAGAGCCGTGTTGTCAATCTGCCGGATCCTTCTCCGGCCACGGACTCCGAACCGCCTGCGCCTGTACCTATCGAATCCGATTGGGTGCCGATCATGGAGTTTACCTCCGCGGATATTTTTCAGCACTCGCCCTTTGGCGACATACTGAACTCATTAAGGTATCTCTCCTTGTCAGGAGGATCCTGGCCGAACTATGTCCAGCAGGACTGGGATGCAGATGACAAAGAAATTCGCTGCCCACCCACCACCCACTTAGTAGCCACTGTCGACGACTTAACTGACATGCTCGACTTCGACTCCGAAGACATCAACGTATGGACGACGAGGCGGGAGACGAAGAGGAACCACTGCCCACAGGGCACTGGACAGCCACTTCATCACATGACGTATACATGGTGGACACACCAAAAGAAGACGATGACGAGGAACGGAAGGACGCAACGAAGGGTTCTCCCCTCGAGAAGCAGTCAAAGCGACGACGTAAGCGCCTCCAAGTCCCGCCTCGGCAGAAACAACAATCATATAGACCCGGTGTTAGAGCAGGGTGAACCATCGCGGGACCACGGCAACACGGAGAATCAAACCGAACAACCCGACTCTGTCAAAGATCATAGTCTGGACGACATCACACCGGACAGACACCCGGAGCAACAGAATGCCCATCAAAGGCTTGTCACCACCGCGAGGAGTCTAAAAAAGCAGAAGCAAAGGCTCAAGGCTGCAGAAGACACACTCTTACTCAACACAGCAGCGAAGTACGGCGGTAATCGCCACACCAAGAGCTACCCGAAACGGAAGTTGCTACCTGAATTCGATGAGGAGGCCTTAGATCCCCCGTAACCAAAAATTAAAACGGCCATCTGGCCGGATAGACGACCTCATGGCCAACATAATGCGGCAACTGATGCCGCACACAAGCCAGTACGCAATCCACGCGAGGGCTTGCATCAAAAGGATGGCGCAACCAGATCCATCTATGGACCAGGCAGGCGCGCTCCAGCATGCAATACAACACAACAAACATCCAAACAATGCGGTACACCCAAATACAGGGGTGCCGCACACCCCCTATGTTTCACCGATGAGGTGCTGGACCATGAATTTCCAGAAGGATTCAAACCCGTAAACATAGAGGCATACGACGGAACAACAGACCCTGGGGTACGGATTAAGGACTATATCCTCCATATCCATATGGCTCGAGGAGACGATCTCCACGCCATCAAATATTTACCCCTCAAACTCAAAGGGCCAGCTCGGCACTGGCTTAAAAGCCTCCCCGAAAACTCCATTGGAAGCTGGGAAGAGCTCGAAGACGCTTTTCGGGCAAATTTTCAAGGGACTTATTTCCGACCTCCGGACGCGGACGATTTGAGTCATATAACTCAACAGCCTGGAGAGTCAGCCAGAAAGCTTTGGAACAGGTTTCTTACTAAAAAGAACCAAATAGTCGACTATCCGGACGCTGAAGCCTTGGCAGCTTTTAAGCATAGCGTCTGCGACGAATGGCTTGCCAGACACCTTGGCTAGGAAAAGCCGAGAACAATGGTAGCATTAACAAGCCTCATGACCCGTTTTTGCGCGGGTGAGGACAGATGGCTAGCCAGATGCAGCACCAGCGACCCAAGTACATCCGAAGTCAGAGATGGAAATGGGAAATCACAACGCAGCAAAAACGATAAGTGCCGGAATAAAGAAGACAGCCCGAAGAGCACGGCAGTAAACGCCGGATTAAGAAGCTCTCGAACAGGTCAGCAAAAGCTGCGCTCTAAAGGCGCCAGAGATGAACTATCCAGCCTAAATAAAATTCTGGACCAAATATGTCAGATCCATAGTGTCATGGTTTTGTCGCGGCAGATGTCCTAGAGAAAGGACTTAGTCGTGGAGCCATCGCGACGGGTTAGCTTGAAGGGGTTAAAGCGGACACAAGGACGCAAGAGAGTTTATACTAGTTCAGCCCCTTCGATGAAGGTAAAAGCCTACGTCTAGTTGTGATGGAATTGATGGGGTTTCGATGACTAGGGAGCAAACAAGCTTCGCCTATGTCTCGAGTTGTTGTCTGTTGTTCTTGAACCGCCGCCGGGTCGTCCCCTTATATACACGGGTGACTCTCGTTGGCTTACGGAGTCCCAATACCGGCTTATAGATGTGTCCGGTTTGGTCTCTTCTTATTCCTAACTTACAATACAGGTTAACTACTAACGCAGGTTTACGGCTGCAGGCCTTGAGCCGACCATGGGCCTTGAGCCCTCCTCTGTCTTCTTGGGATTTAACTTACTTAACTACTGACGAAGTAAACCCGGCCCAGATAGGCCGGTTTACGCCCAGTAGTAATATCCCCAACATTAGGCCCCAGATTGATTTGAACGGGTTCATGTCAATCCTTTAATAAAAGCTTCATCTTCAACATCTTCTTATAAATTGGTAAACCGCCATGATGTCATGTTCTCTGATTGCTGTAAACCGGAGTGACGTCACCTGTCATAACGAAGCTATCCATTATGCTTCTTTGTTTAATAGATCGGCGGAAATCGAGGCGACAGCTCCGTTTTGTGGCCCCTTGATTGTCGCGCCTGACTCATGTTCTTTCGCCTTATAAATAGGACCGAAGGGTCATTTCTTTTCTCCTTCCGTGCCTTCTTCATCTTCCTCGCGTCGCCAGCCTCGGAGCTCCGCCGCCGCCGTCGACCTCTGCCTCATCCTTGGCCGCTTCGTCAACCTGAGTGCACCAGAACATCACGGCAACCTTCCGCATCTTCCTCAGTTCCGGTAAATCTTTTATCTATTCCCTCGCGGATCTGGCCTAGGGTTTCGTAGTTCTTCAGTGTTCATCGTCTGCCTCTTGCTCATACAATAGATCTTTAGATGAATTCGCAAATCTTTATTCTGTGCAATGATAGTTGTTTGACCTTCGCCTTTACTTATGCATCTCAAACCATGGGTCTATATGAACGTTTTGCTCATTGGTTCGGTACTGCTCCTTTGAACCTCTAAGTATTTATCTCTTCTCTGAACTTGCTTCAGATCCAATGCTGTAAAGAAATCTTGTGAAACCTGTTTGTGCATACTTGTCCATCCGCAATCTCAGCTTTTCAATGCTTAGATCAGGCAGTTTAACCTTATAGAAAATTTTCCAAACCGGTATATGCCATTAGTCCCCTTGTTAAACCGCCAGATGTTGGTTGCTTCATGAAACTCCGGTTCAGATAGTTCCGTCTCCGGTTTAACAGTGCCCATACCAACGTACCTTGATCAAATGCATTTTTGAACCGGGATCTTCTACCTTGTAGATTCCATCATGGCCAAGCAAGTATATGAGTGCAATTGGGTTCCTTCTCGCGTCACAGAGGATCAACTGGACGATTTAGTCCTGATTGACGCTTTAGGCAGCAAAGATACCATCCATTGGAGGGCTCCTGGCAAAGAATGCCCTCCGACACCTTGAGAAGGAGAGGTTGCTGTTTTCGTAGATCACTTAGCCCGGGGCTTTAAGCCGCCCGGTTCTAAATTTTACCGGGATGTTTTAGCCGATTTCCAACTCCATCTGCAAGACACTGGCCCCAACTCTGTTACAAATATGTGCCACTTCCAAGTGCTCTGTGAGGTGTTCTTTCAAGAGGAGCCCACAGTGGAATTGTTCAGAGATCTTTTCCATCTAAACCGCCGTACTGAGTTTACTGATGGCTCTAATACGGAGTTGGGTGGCATGGCGATTCAGAAAAGGAAAGAGGTCACATACCCTCACGCCAAGCTGCACAGTCACCCCAAGGAGTGGAATCAAACATGGTTCTACTGCAAAGACACCTCCCCTGCTGGTGAGAATCCCTTGCCTGGCTTTCGTCCGGAGCGGCTCAGCAATACACACCCTTTTCCTCAAAGATTGACTGCCCAGGAGAGAAGCAAATATGCTCCCCAGCTGTCAAAGCTCAGAGCCTTTATGGCCAACGGTTTAACAGGGGTTGATTTGTAGGATCGAAAGTATGTCTAGAGGGGGGTGATTAGACTACTTGACCAAATAAAAACTTAACCTTTTCCCAATTTTAGTTCTTGGCAGATTTTAGCTATTGTAGGACAAGTCAAGTAATGATCACACAATTCAAGCAAGCATGCAAAGAGTATATTGGCAGGGAAAGTAAAGCATGCAACTTGCAAGAATGTAAAGGGAAGGGTTTGGAGAATTCAAACGCAATTGGAGACACGGATGTTTTTCCCGTGGTTCGGATAGGTGGTGCTATCCTACATCCACGTTGATGGAGACTTCAACCCACAAAGGGTAACGGTTGCGCGAGTCCACGGAGGGCTCCACCCACAAAGGGTAACGGTTGCACGAGTCCACGAAGGGCTCCACCCACGAAGGGTCCACGAAGAAGCAACCACCCACAAAGGGTCCACGAAGAAGCAACCTTGTCTATCCCACCATGGCCATCGCCCACGAAGGACTTGCCTCACTAGCGGTAGATCTTCACGAAGTAGGCGATCTCCTTGCCCTTACAAACTCCTTGGTTCAACTCCACAATCTTGTCGGAGGCTCCCAAGTAACACCTAGCCAATCTAGGAGACACCACTCTCCAAGAAGTAACAAATGGTGTGTAGATAATGAACTCCTTGCTCTTGTGCTTCAAATGATAGTCTCCCCAACACTCAACTCTCTCTCATAGGATTTGGATCTTGTGGAAAGAAGATTTGAGTGGAAAGCAACTTGGGAAGGCTAGAGATCAAGATTCATATGGTAGGAATGGAATATCTTGGTCTCAACACATGAGTAGGTGGTTCTCTCTCAGAACATATGAGTTGGAATTGTGTATGTGTTCTGATAGCTCTCTCCACGAATGAAGAGGAGGTGGAGGGGTATATATAGCCTCCACACAAAATCCAACCGTTACACACAGTTTTCCAATCTCGGTGGGACCGAATCAACAAACTCGGTCAGACCGAAAAGGTAAACCTAGTGACCGTTAGAGATTTTCGGTGGGACTGACATGCAACTCGGTAGGACCGATATGGTTAGGGTTTGGGCATAACGTAATCTCGGTGAGACCGATTACACAAACTCGGTGAGACCGAATTTGGTAATTAGCTAACCAGAGAGTTGGTCAGGCAAACTCGGTGGGACCAATTTGCTCTTTCGGTGAGACTGAAAAGTTACAAAAAGGAAACACTGAATTTACATTGCAATCTCGGTGGGACCGATCCGCTCTTTTGGTGAGACCGAAAAGTTACGAAAGGGAAACAGAGAGTTTGCAATCCCATCTCGGTGAGACCAAGATCCCTATCGGTAGAACCGAATTGCTAGGGTTTGGCAGTGGCTTATGACAAGTGAAACTCGGTGGCGCCGGATAGAAAGAATCGGTAGGACCGAGTTTGGCTTAGGGTTTAGGTCATATGTGGATATGGGAAAGTAGTTGAGGGTTTTGGAGCATATCACTAAGCACATGAAGCAAGAGGCTCATTAAGCAACACCTCATCCCTCCTTGATAGTATTAGCTTTTCCTAAAGACTCAATGTGATCTTGGATCACTAAAATATAAAATGAAGAGTCTTGAGCTTTTGAGCTTGAGCCAATCCTTTGTCCTTAGCATTTTGAGGGTTCCACTTTCACATCCATGCCATGCCAATCATTGAGCTTTCCTGAAATAATCATCTTGGAATAGCATTAGCTCAATGAGCTATATGTTGTTATGAATTACCAAAACCACCTAGGGATAGTTGCACTTTCAATCTCCCCCTTTTTGGTAATTGATGACAATATATAGATCAAAGCTTCGACAAATGATAATAAGCATGAAATATATCGTCGCTTTGAGAAGTATGTGACAAGTAAGAGCTCCCCCTAAATTTGTGCATATTTAAAATTTGCTTTGGACTGCAAATGCACAAGGAGTTAGAGTCATGGGTTACTCTTCCATGTCGCATACATCTTGGTGGAGCGCTTAAAATGATAAGAATGAAATACATGCACTCATCACCAAGAATAGTGAATGATCACATAAGATAGATAAGATAATAGCATTAAGCAAACATTAAGTGTAGCTTATGATCAAACACATGATCATCAATGTCTCACAAGCAATGACATAGTATCTCAAGCACTCAAAAGCAAACAAAGTTCGAAAAACCACCAAATAAAGCAAGAGAGAAAAGCAACACTCTCTCTCTCGAAGCCTATGATCTATACATTTTTCTCCCCCTTTGGCAACAAGTTACCAAAAAGTTCCTAGAAAATGCATAGTGCTAAGTCGACACTCAGGCTTGATCTTCAGGTGGTGGTGGAGTCCGGATCACTCCAAGGACGAAGGCTTCCGTAGACGTTGAAGTAGGCGCTGGAGTTGGAGCTGAAGTAGATGCTGGAGCTGGTGGAACTTAGGCTGTAGCTGGTGCAGACGTGGTGGCTCTAGGGTCAGCAACTGGCACTGCAGACGACCTCGGACCTCGTGGCACTCTAGCAAAGGCATCAGTTGTAGTCCTGCCTCTCCTCTCCTGCATGTCATCTTGGAGCTGCTCCACTGTAGTCTGAATCTCTGTCACCTTGACATCCAAGTCATAGAACTTTTGTTCCATGATTCTCTCTAGGCTTGCCTGGTTCTGAGTTAGGGTGGCTAGTCCTTTCTCAATCCGCAGGGTGGATGCAATCAGGTAACCAAGCTGCTCTTGTTTGGTCTTCAAGAAATATTCAGATGCCTCCTCTTGAGTAGGCATCTTGGCAGCTTTCTCCTTCCTTGCCTTCTCCTTCTTTGCTTGTGCTTGGGCAGATGATGGTTCATTTTCAGTCATCACAACTTGATTGTCCTCAAAATCTGGACGGATGGGCAGGTGTTCCTTGTCCAATAAGTATATGCCCGTGCCCATCTTGGAGTTGATGAGCTCCTGAATCTGAGGGGCATAACCACAGCTCCTCTTCTGATCTGCTGCAGTCCTCTTGATTGTTTCTACTATGAGGCTCATCACTTTGAACTTTCGAGGCACATCAAATACATGAAGCAAATTGATTGCATGGCCTCTGATCATCTTGTGATCTCCAGATTTGGGCAATAAGGTATGCCTAAGGATCCAGTTAATAGTTGGCAGCCCTGACAGAAGATAATGCACTGAGCCAAATTTGAAAGTGTCAAGTGCTTCATTTGGAATTTCCTTGTACATATTGGACATTGAGTTATGATCCATATTTTTCTTGGCATAGATATCCAAGTCATCCTCATGCTCCTCTGGGGCATTGATGAGCTGTGCCCACTCAGCAACAGTAGATTGGTACCTCGTACCTTCAGACATCCATGTAATCCTTCCATCTGGGTAGAAGTGTGCTGTGGAGTAGAACTGCATGATAAGCTCCTTATTCCACTTTGTGAGCTTCTGCCCAACAAAGTCTGCAACTCCACAAGCACTAAAGCTGTCAATCACTCCAGGGTAGTACTCTTCGTTGTCCTTGATGTATTCCCAGTCGACCCATCTCATGTCACAGACTATTGGCTTCTTGTCAAGCAGCACTGTCTCATAGAAGTCCTGCTGTTCCTTGGTGTGAAATCTGTAATCCACAGCAGTTCTTCTCCTTGAAGCATACGGATCTGCTTCTCTCCACTTCCTCAATCCTGAGTCTCTCCTGAGCTTCATATCCTCAGCCACAGGATGAGCATCGTTGTGGTCTGAGATCTTGGGCTTGAGTTTTCTGAGTACTTGCTCTTCATCATCTTCTTCTGCAGCTTCAGGCACTGGGGCCTTGTTCTTCTCAGCTGCAGGTATGCTCCTTGTATTTCTCTTTGGTGCAGACTTGGGCTTGGAGGCAGCTTTGGGTGCTTCTTTGGGCTTAGATGTGGCAGCCCCTGATCTTATAGCATCACCCATAAGCTTAGGTGCCTTAGGTGCTGGTGCAGCAACCTCTTCTTCTTCCTCTTCTTCCATGATGGAAGCCTTTCCAAGCACTCTGGCTATGGTCTTCTTGACCCTTTCCTTTCTTTTCTTGCCTTCAGCAGCAACTGGCTCTATGGGAGTGGACTTCTCAGGAATCTTGGTTGAGGCTCTGGCCTTTGGCATAGGCTGCCTGCCTGCTGGCCTTTTGATTTTCATCCCTGGCTTTGTGCCTTGAGCTGACTCAACTCTCTTTGATGTGGCTTCCTCTTCTGCCACATAGTCCTCATCCTCTGAGTCTGAGGTTCTCTTCTTCCTCTGTCTGGTGGCAGCTTTAGGCAGATTGCTTGGGGTACTCCTGCTGCCATCATCTGAAGAGCTGGAGAGACTAGTGCCCTCACTCATGTGCACTTGCTGTTCTGACACATTCTGGCTGTCACTCTGATCTGACATGATGAACAAGCTGTCTGCTGACCCTGTGAATAGTTTATAGATGAGGTAGAATAGATGAGCATCACAAAATGCAGAGATTTTTGCAAAAGAATGATCCAAAAACTTAGTTTTAGTTTCCCACTGAAATCATCTCGGATCTACCGATTTTTAAACTTGGTGATACCGAAGCAGTTTTGGCACCTAAACTAGTGAACTCGGTCAGACCGAGTCATAGTTTGGTGGCACCGAGACTGCTAGGGTTTCACAAAGTTCCAAAATCGGTCACACCGATAAGTAATTCTCAGTCAGACCGAGTCTCACTTGTGCAATGGCATAAGCCAAATCGGTGGGACCGAGTTTTTCAACTCGGTGGGTCCGAGATGGTTGCGGCGGAAACATAACCCTAAAATTTTCGAATCAAAACTAATCTACGAACGCATTGACTGGATAGGAGTGTTTCAATCGTGGCAAGAATCATGATGATCACAATGTGCTAAGAATCGGATTGGGGAATAGCACAAAGATCGAGTCCATACCCTAGTTCGGCGGAGACTCGCTACGGCGGCAACGGCGGGGTAGAATTCCGTTGACGGCGATGGAGACCAGCGACTGGAGGCGGCTGGCGGCGAGGAGACGATTCGGAGACCAGTTGGCAGAGCAGGCTATCGCGCGGACGAAGGGGTTCGGAGAAATTTCCAAATTTTTGCCCGTGACTATATATAGCCCGACCCTGTCGGTGTGACCGAGTGGAACAACTCGGTGGCACCGAGATTCATAACTGCAAGCAGTTACTGAAACTCGGTGTGACCGAAAGGTTCAAATCGGTTGCACCGAGATCAAAAACCTAGATCAACTTAATGATCTCGGTAGGACCGAAAGTGGGGTATCGGTCAGACCGAGAATCATAAAGAGGTTTTGGAAGTTTAAGTCTATGACGAATCGGGGACTCCGAGCGCTCCTCACACAGAGTGGTTCGAATCTGACTTGATCAAATTTTGTGATGTAGCATGAATAGAGTTTGAGACGAGAAACAACATAGATAGCTAGAGGAGGTTCTTAGGCATTCTTGTCCATCCACTTGGCAAAAGAAGATAAAACCAAACAATCAAAACAACAAGTGGATGTCCTCGAATGAGTAAAATATGCAACCAGCATGCTCACACAATAAGATGGCAAATGAAATATGTGACAAGGCATGCACAACCAATTCTAGCATCTATCAAGCAATTTGTGATGACTAGGTCATCTATATATGAGTATATTGACTTAGGAGTCAAGTGAGAGCACTTGATCATAGGTCATACTCATCGTTTAAGCTCAAGTGGGGTTACCACTTTTACATAAAGCATTGTTTTGTTCACATCTTTAGAGTTGCTTTTGCTCAAGTCTTAGAGTAAAGCTCCCCCTAGATGTGATATCCCCCCTTAGAGGGATGAACTAACCTCGGGTTTTGTCGATGATGACTTCATGTAGATGTTGAAGATGTGGATGCTCAATGTTGGTGTAGATCACTTGGAGCTATCCATTTGAGTGAATTGCACTTTCAATACCTACATGGGTTAGTCCCACAAGGAACAAACAAGGATATCCATAGACATAGAGTGATGCACACACAAGATGATGTCCATGAAAACTTTTAGGTTACCTTGTCCCTTGTCTTACCAACAAGAGGGTTTGTGACTCCTTGAACTAGTGCAAGATGTGGAAGTTGATTGCACTTGTTCTTGCCAAAATGATAAGAGTGAAGTATGTTGGCGGAGTCACCCTCAAGAACTCTCTAGTTCTTCTTCTGTTGGATCCACATCATCTTGATGGGAATCCTTGGAGTTGTAGTCGTACTTGATGAAGTGGAACTTGAAGTAGTCTTGGGAATCCACTTGACTAAGGTCTTAGGAGCTTCTTCAAATGCATCAATTTCCTCTTGAAGCTTGTCCTTGCCTTTTTTGCTTGTAGTCTTGTGGTGGAAGATCATCTTGAGCTTGTGTCCCCTTGAAGGAAGTATCATACTTCTCTTGTTGAGGAACAAACTTTGTCTTGGGGTATTGATCTTCTTCCCACTCAACTCCATTGGCATTGAACTTTCGTTCAAAACCAACACCTTGATTCTTCCGGTGCATTCCTTGCTTGCGCACAATTTCCTTGAATTGCTTACTCTCGGCAAGGCTTTTGTACACTCCTTTCTCTATAATTCCCTTCAATAAGCTATTTTATTGCTCAAGTGTAACTTGGCTAAGAGAATCATTAGTGGAATCAAGAGAACTACTAGAAGCAACAATATTGGATTTAGCATGATCATTGTTACTGCTAGAGGAAGAATCTTTCTTGTTCTTGTTACTAGACTTGACTTGAGGCATGTAAGTGGATAAGAGTAAACGCTTGGCAATGTAAGAATAACTTTTCTTGCGGAGATCATCATTGATTGCTTTTAAGAACTCATGCTCTTGCTCAAGATTGAGCTTTTCAAAGCGTAATTTCTCATGAGCTCTTAAAAGTTCTCGATGATCTTCGAAGATAGTTTCATGAGCTAACTTAAGAGTGTTTAGTTCTTTAGTTAGAGCCTCAATCTTCTCCTTATCATTGTCATTCGTTTTATCTTGATTAGCATGATCAATTGACGTTTCATCATAGCATTCATCACTAGAGTTGTCAACAAGCAAATCATCACCTAACAAGTCATCTTCATCACTATTGAAATCAACATACTCGGGGTGTGTTACCTTAGGACCTTTGGCCATGAATCATCTTCCAATTCCTTCATTTGGTGAGTCAAATATGTCGTAGGAGTTGGTTGACACAAGTGCTAGACCGGCAACACCTTCATCTTGAGTATCTTCGGAGTCGGAGTGATAACTTCTCTCGGAGTGGCTGTTGGAGTCGGAGCCGGATACCCATTCACCAACATGAGCTTGATGTCTTCGTTTTGTGTAGCTCCTTGAAGATTTTTCCTTCCTTTCCGAATCCTTGCTTCTCCATGAGTATCTTCGTTCATAACGATCATCTCTACTCCTTCTCTCTCTTGGTGGTGATTCTTTGCTTCTTCTTTTTGGAGAATCTTCTCTTCTCTTGTAGGGAGCCGTACACTCATTGGAATAGTGTCCGGGTCTTCCACAACTGTAGCAGTTTCGCTCTCGACTAGAAGATCTTTTGTCATTGTAGGACCTTGACTTGAAGCTTCTATCTTTGCTTCTACTCTTGTAGAACTTATTGAAGTTCTTCACCATTAAGCTCAATTCTTCATTGAAGTTTTGTTTCTCACTTGATGATGTAGGGGCTTCACATGAGGCTTTGTAGGCACCACTTGATTTGTTGTGAAGTTCCTCTTTATCCTTAAGTGACATCTCATGAGCAACAATTCTTCCAATCACCTCCGTTGGCTTGAGATCTTTGTAATTGGGCATCATTTGGATCAATGTGCACACGGTATCATATTTTCCATCCAAGGCTCTTAGAATCTTCTTGATGATGAATCTATCTGTCATCTCTTCACTTACTAAGCCGGCAATCTCATTTGTGATGAGAGCAAGCCTAGAGTACATTTCAGCGACACCTTCACCATCCTTCATTTTGAACTTGTCAAGTTGACTTTGAAGCACATCCAACTTGGATTCCTTGACGGAGTCGGTACCTTCGTGCATATCAATCAAAGTGTCCCAAATTTCCTTTGCATTCTCAAGACGGCTAATTTTGTTGAATTCTTCGGGGCACAATCTGTTGAAGAGAATATCACAAGCTTGAGCATTGTATTGCAGCATCTTCAACTCATCCGCTGTAGCTTCACGGTTTGGTTCTTTCCCATCAAAGAAGTCACCTTGCAAACCAACACACACAATAGCCCAAACGGCGGGGTTATGTCCAAGAATATGCATTTTCATTTTATGCTTCCAACTAGCAAAATTAGTACCATCAAAGTAAGGACCTCTATGGTGATAATTTCCCTCGCAAGACGCCATACTCTCCTAGGTTGTGAAACCAAGGCTATGACCACCAAAAGCTATGGAGATCAAAGCAAATGGAGACCAAAGCTCTGAAACCACTTATAGGATCGAAAGTATGTCTAGAGGGGGGCGATTAGACTACTTGACCAAATAAAAAATTAACCTTTTCCCAATTTTAGTTCTTGGCAGATTTTAGCTATTGTAGGACAAGTCAAGCAATGATCACACAATTCAAGCAAGCATGCAAAGAGTATATTGGCAGCGGAAAGTAAAGCATGCAACTTGCAAGAATGTAAAGGGAAGTGTTTGGAGAATTCAAACGCAATTGGAGACACGGATGTTTTTCCCGTGGTTCAGATAGGTGGTGCTATCCTACATCCACGTTGATGGAGACTTCAACCCACAAAGGGTAACGGTTGCGCGAGTCCACGGAGGGCTCCACCCACAAAGGGTAATGGTTGCGCGAGTCCACGAAGGGCTCCACCCACGAAGGGTCCACGAAGAAGCAACCACCCACAAAGGGTCCACGAAGAAGCAACCTTGTCTATCCCACCATGGCCATCGCCCACGAAGGACTTGCCTCACTAGCGGTAGATCTTCACGAAGTAGGCGATCTCCTTGCCCTTACAAACTCCTTGGTTCAACTCCACAATCTTGTCGGAGGCTCCCAAGTAACACCTAGCCAATCTAGGAGACACCACTCTCCAAGAAGTAACAAATGGTGTGTAGATAATGAACTCCTTGCTCTTGTGCTTCAAATGATAGTCTCCCCAACACTCAACTCTCTCTCATAGGATTTGGATCTTGTGGAAAGAAGATTTGAGTGGAAAGCAACTTGGGAAGGCTAGAGATCAAGATTCATATGGTAGGAATGGAATATCTTGGTCTCAACACATGAGTAGGTGGTTCTCTCTCAGAACATATGAGTTGGAATTGTGTATGTGTTCTGATAGCTCTCTCCACGAATGAAGAGGAGGTGGAGGGGTATATATAGCCTCCACACAAAATCCAACCGTTACACACAGTTTTCCAATCTCGGTGGGACCGAATCAACAAACTCGGTCGGACCTAAAAGGTAAACCTAGTGACCGTTAGAGATTTTAGGTGGGACTGACATGCAACTCGGTAGGACCGATATGGTTAGGGTTTGGGCATAACGTAATCTCGGTGAGACCGATTACACAAACTCGGTGAGACCGAATTTGGTAATTAGCTAACCAGAGAGTTGGTCAAGCAAACTCGGTGGGACCGATTTGCTCTTTCGGTGAGACCGAAAAGTTACAAAAAGGAAACACTGAATTTACATTGCAATCTCGGTGGGACCGATCCGCTCTTTCGGTGAGACCGAAAAGTTACGAAAGGGAAACAGAGAGTTTGCAATCCCATCTCGGTGAGACCGAGATCCCTATCGGTATCACCGAATTGCTAGGGTTTGGAAGTGGCTTATGACAAGTGAAACTCGATGGCGCCGGATAGAAAGAATCAGTAGGACCGAGTTTGGCTTAGGGTTTAGGTCATATGTGGATATGGGAAAGTAGTTGAGGGTTTTGGAGCATATCACTAAGCACATGAAGCAAGAGGCTCATTAAGCAACACCTCATCCCTCCTTGATAGTATTGGCTTTTCCTAAAGACTCAATGTGATCTTGGATCACTAAAATATAAAATGAAGAGTCTTGAGCTTTTGAGCTTGAGCCAATCCTTTGTCCTTAGCATTTTGAGGGTTCCACTTTCACATCCATGCCATGCCAATCATTGAGCTTTCCTGAAATAATCATCTTGGAATAGCATTAGCTCAATGAGCTATATGTTGTTATGAACTACCAAAACCACCTAGGGATAGTTGCACTTTCATGATCTCGCTCGCTGTTGGATATCATGGAGCATACTGCCCCTTAGTCAGCGCTCCGGTTTGATGTGCGAGTATACTGACAGTGTTGATGACCCACTGCGACATTCAAAACTCCAGCTCTCCGGTGAAGAAATCACAGAGCCTGTGCATAAGATACTGAATGAACCGGAACACGTCTGCGCTAGAACCGGCCTGCTTCCCTTCTGTGCCACCAACAAACCGTCATCTGTAAGACTTTGATTTTTCTCTTTGCTGAATCTATTATTGATATGTCTAGTCATTGTTTTTAATATCAGTGTCTGCATAATCAGGGCAATGATCCGTTTTGGAGCAAAAAACTGCCGCAGGAGAAACCAAAAAAACGAGACAAACCGGAAAGAGCAACCCGGCAAAAGACTAAAGCTGTGAAGAAGACTGCCCACAGGAAAAGAACCACTGCATCTTCTAATCTGGCCCCTGATGATGAGGTGGATAATCCGGACTTTGAGGTAGAGCTTGACTCACTTGGTTTATTTTTCATGCATCTTATTGATGATGATATTTGTCAGGATGATGCCGAAGCCAGCCACGCAGATGTTGCAGAGGTAATTATTCTCTCTTCCGATTCAGAAACTTTGCCTTCACAAAAAATCCGTCAGGCAAACCGGAAAGTTAAATTTTCGCATCCTCTTGCTTATTTGGATCCTAAACTTCTTATGAAGATCCAACAACACGAAGCTCGCCGCACCACCCGGCACAGCGGCCAGGTAGTTACCTCCGCTGGTTTACCGAATAGTCCGGTTCGGAAACGCCATTCCGAGGTCTCTAATTTGCTTGTCAGTGCTGGTCCTAAAGAGGGCTGCTTTCGTCAACCTCTTAATCCATCTGACTCCGATTACCAGGTTACTTCCCACTCATCTTCTGGCGAGTCATCGGCTACTCAGCTCCCACCGCTCAAAACGGTGCTTGGGTAAGCTATACTTATTGTGATGTTTACAGTACATTGCCTTAGAACATATGTTGTATTTGATTTTGTTATTCTTCTCAAGGCCAAACCTAGGCCAAGAAAGAAGGCCCGCCTGGACAAAGCGGCCGAAGAAGATGTCATTCTTGAACCAGGCAAGATACCCAATCTTGAAGTGGCTATTCCTGAGGATATACCCAACGATCCACCACAGCAGGACAATGATCTTATTGTTGATGAGAGACCTACTGACGCCTTAGGTCCTGTCAATCAGCCCATAGGTTCCATCCGGATTGAAAGTTCCACCGGTCCAGCAAAACCTACTAACAAGCCAACAGCCCCAGTGCAAACCGGCGGTACCCAGGATGATGAGGTTGTCATTACTGGCACTGGCCATACTGAGCCAAGCAATCATGTCGCTTTATCCAAACATTCTGCCAAGGAAGAATTTGCTGCCTTTGGCAAAGGCAAGTGGAACGCTGATCTGACAACTTATGCTGCTCTGAACGCCCAAGATATCCATTCCGGCTATCTGAACTGGTTGTATACCAGTCGCGACTATGAAGCCAGTCTGGTTAATATGATGAAAGAGAAATATGAGGTAACTTCCATATGCTCCTTCCTGCTTGTATGCTTCCATTCTTGCTGACTCTCCTAGCCCCCAAGGGCCGGTTTGTTATATTCTTTCAAACCGGGACTTACCAATATAAATCTTGATGCTTTGAAGTTTGCTGATGTAGCCCCCAAGGGCCGGTTCAACTTAACGTAGTTAAACCGGTACTTTAAGTAATTGAAATTGCCGCATCAGAATATATACGAGCAAATAGCCATTAGCCCCCAAGTGCCAAGTTGAATACTTGTATTGATCTTGGGACTTTGTAAGCAATTGAAAGATGAAGACCGAATATGCATTAGCCCCCAAGTGCTAAGTGCATAACTTGTTATGTGATTGGTACTTGAATCCTTATACCGATTTGTTGAAGCATATATCTGTATGCATGCAGGCGGAGCTGAAGACGAAAGAAAACCAAGTCACCGATCTCCAAGAAAACCTGAAAACCCAACAGGCTGAAACCTCCAAAGCAAAAGAGGAATTGGCCAGTGCTTTAAGCGCCATGGAATAGCTTAAGGAGAGCTTCAAGAAGAAGCGGGCGGATTGGGCCACTGAAAAATCCGCTTTGATCAAACGAGCAGAGGATGTCGAGGCTGCACTAAAACCAGTGGCGGATGAACTGACCAGCATAAAGCGGCACGTGCATGCCATGACTACTGCTATCTTTGGTAAGCCAGTTTGCCTTCTGAATTGGCTCTGCCTTCTGACAGAGTCGCCGGTTTATTAACCCTTTATGGTATTTCAGGGACACGCATTGATCACTTGGGGTCAGATGTGCGGAAGAAACTAAAAGCCGCCTATACATTGGTTGAACAATTGTATATTGGTGCCCAGCGGATCATCTGTACCGCATCTCATAACAAACCGGCGCGCACTTTGATTCAAGATACTCTGATGAAACTCTCGGTGCTTCCTGCCTGAGTTGAAGAGCTGAAGAAATCTGCTGCTCGAACCGGTGCAATCAATGCCTTAATCCAGGCAAAAGCCTAGGTGCCGGATTTTGATCCTATTGAAGCGGCTCAGGGCTATCCCAGCTTAAAGGAAGATGGGTCAGAATTTGGCGAAGCAGATCTGCGAGCAATAAACCGGGAGGTACGTCCGCTAGCTTGTCAACTAGCTGAGGAAGCAGACTTGTCTCATTATCAAGCCCAATATGACAGTCAGAACAAGCGAATAGCTGCACCAATCCATGAATTGGAAAATCTGATCCCTCCAATCTGTAAGCATACTTACGCTCCCGATATTGACCCGTCATTGCTGATCCATGATGAAGCTGTTTTTCAAGCATTAATGGGAATCGACTGGACAACTGTGGATTTCCAGCCACTGGGTAGAGGAACGGAAGCTGAAGTGGCGCAGGATGACCCACAACCATCAGGCCAGGCTGGTGGCCAAGCTTGAACCGGAAGCCGGTTTTAAAACTGCCTCTCCTTTGTGAAAAACAATTATATTATTATGGGCACCATGTTGCCTTGTAATAGGCTAGCTGATACCTTTGATGTTGATATGCCTTCGTGCATAACTTGTTCTTCCTGTGGTAATGAACTTTCCAAAACACTTTCTGAAATAAGAAATTCGTCAAGTGCCACCACGGTTGTACCGTCAGGCGGAATATGATGTCTATATATATGAAATCAAAACATCCAAAACAAAATTTTAAGTATATGATCAAATTTTTGAGATACATAATACCTGCCATCGTTGAGTGTGAAGTTGGCTTGGCCAACCTTGAAGCGGAGTTTTGCAAATCCACACTGTTGGAGGAGATAACAGCTCCTGTATATATATATGACGCTGGTTTACCATGTAAACCGTGCCGGGTTATAATAAACACCGTGTTACTCCATAAGAGGATGTTAACAACAAGGATCAAACCGGACAAATAGTCTCCGGATTGACGTGAACTGTGTTCCGTCAATTGATTGGTTAAAAAACTTTGTCGGTTTAAAAAACACAATGAAAAGCATAAAAAACCCTTCAAAGAAAAGTGTGAAGCAAAAGCAATGACAAAACCGTTTGCCAGAAAAGGTTTATTTAAGCTGATCAAATGGCGTTACCATGGTCAAACACGACCAAGCTCCCGTTAGGTGTAACTATGGTTCTAGTTAGCCAGGTCCCCAAATGAAACCGTGGCATTTATGCCGACCAAATGGCATGGTCATGGTTCGGGTTCGACCAAGCCCCCAAGTGATTCTGTGGCCTTAGGCCGATCAAGAGGCATGACTGGTTCAGACATGACCAAGTCCCCAAGTGATCTGGTGGCTCTCGCCTATCAAGAGGCATGGTATTGGTTCGGACACGACCAATCCTCCAAGTGATATAACACGATGCTTTTAGCAAAGCGAACTCAAGGGGTAAACCGGAGGCCGCTTTAGAGCAACTCCGTGTAACCTCACATGATGTAAAAGAACAGATACCCCGCTTTAGCTGAGGTTTCGGTTTATTATATTTAATCATAATATATACATTGTCGTAATATGTACATAAGTATAGCCAATGGCTCAGGTATAGTAAGGCCGAAGATGAGCTATATTCCACGGCCTGTTAGTCTCCTCCTCTGATGTACGTGAGTCCTTATGCTCTCGAATATCGGTCAGATAGTACGACCCGTTGTGCAGATTCTTGCTGACCACGAAAGGCCCCTCCCAAGGTGGGGATAGCTTATGCATATCAGTCTGATCTTGGATGAGCCGAAGCACCAAATCTCCTTCCTGAAAGGCTCTGGTTTTGACCCGGCGACTGTGATAACGACGAAGATCCTGCTGGTAAATCGCCGATCGGGCGGCTGCGATGTCACGCTCTTCATCCAACCGGTCCAAAGCATCTTGCCGTGTTGTCTCGTTGTCCGCTTCAATATAAGTCGTGACACTAGGTGAATCATGACGGATATCACTGGGGAGAACCGCCTCCGCTCCATAAACCATGAAGAACGGTGTGTATCCTGTTGATCTGTTGGGTGTTGTATTGATGCTCCATAACACAGATGGTAATTCTTCTACCCAACAACCCGGTGTTCTCTGCAAAGGAACCATGAGCCAGGGCTTGATGCCTCTCAAGATCTCTTGATTAGCTCTTTCTGCTTGACCATTGGACTGTAGATGTGCCACTGATGAAACGTCGAGCCGGATGTGCTCCCGTTCGCAGAACTCCTTCATAGCACCTTTGGACAAATTGGTACCATTATCTGTGATAATACTGTGCGGAAAGTCAAACCGGAAAATCACCTTTTTGATGAACTGAACCGTTGTGGTCGCATCACACTTGCTAACAGGTTCTGCCTCCACCCACTTTGTAAACTTGTCAACTGCCACCTGGAGGTGGGTCTTCTTATCTTTGGACCTTTTGAAAGGCCCAACCATATCCAGCCCCCAAGTCGCAAACGGCCAAGTAATTGGAATCATTCTCAATTCTTGAGCTGGTACATGAGCACGCCTTGAAAACCTTTGGCAACCATCACATCGTCTGACCAGATCCTCCGCATCAGCATGAGCAGTTAACCAATAAAAACCATGGCGAAACGCTTTAGCCACCAGAGACTTTGAACCGGCATGGTGACCACAATCTCCTTCGTGGATCTCACACAAAATTTCATGGCCTTCTTCAGGAGACACGCAGCGTTGAAAAGCTCCTGATATACTGCAATGATGCAACTCGCCATTGATGATAGCCATGGATTTGGATCGCCGGATTATCTGCCGGGCTAGAATCTCATCCTCTGGCAACTCACCCCAGTTCTTGTACGCCAAGTAAGGAAGCGTCCAATCTGGAATAACATGAAGAGCCGCCACCAATTGAGCCTCCGGATCAGGAATAGCCAAATCCTCCTCACCAGGGATCTTGACCGACGGGTTGTGCAGCACATCCAGAAAAACATTGGGTGGGACCGGTTTGCGCTGAGAGCCCAGCCGGCTTAAAGCGTCTGCCGCTTCATTTTTCCGCCGGTCCACGTGGTCCACCTGATAGCCTTTTATAAGTGCATCTAGTGCCACCCCTAGTTGGTTTTGGAGTATTGACGACAAACCTAGTTGAGGGACTAATGTGTTCGTGAGAATTGCAGGATAACACAGGTAGAAGTCCCTCATTGATTCGGTTTTACTACCAGAGATGACCCCTAAAAATGTATGAAGACATTGAAGCCAAAGGTGGTATATGAAGATATTCACATTGAAGACTATGACAAAAGAAGACACGTTATGAAGCCTATGGAGCTCGAAGACTTAGATCTTTCGTAGTTCTTTTTCTTTTGTGTTGAGTCATAGGAACCACCGTACTGTTAAGTGGGGTCCAGGAGAACCAGTCAGAATGACTGAAGTGATGCCTAAACCAAAAACCTATGTCTTCGAGTGAAGACAATGAGAGCGAATCTTGTCCAGAGCCGGACAAGTCAGCTTTGCTTGTAGCCCAAGTAAAGTTGCCATGAGAGTTTAAATCTGACCATTGAGACACGTGTCAGTTCCTTAGTGACCCAGGGTCATTTCGAACAAATCAGGTCGGATTGCCAAGTGGCTATAAATAGCCCACCCCCTACAACCATAAACGGTTGGCTGCTCAGATTTCAGTGCACAGCTTTTGTCGTTTGAGAGCAACCCACCTCGAAGCCTTTGAGAGAAAATTCCTAGCGAGGAGAAAAGCCCTAACCACCCAGAGCCAGAGAACATTGGGCATCACTTAAGTCTTCTTATCTGTGTGATCTGAAGACTTATTACACTTGAGGACTGTGAATCCTCCAGACGGTTAGGCGTCGCGTTCAGAGCATCCAAGAGACATTGTGGATTGCCAGTGAACGAAGTTTGTGAAGGTTTGGGAGTCTACCTTGAAGACTTACCAGAGTGATTGGGCGAGGACTATGTGACCTTAGCTCAAGGAGAATACGGTGAGGACTTGGTGTCCTGAGCTGCGTGTTCAGGACTGGGTGTCTGGGACTGTGTGTCCTCAGGTTTAAATACCTAGCCGCTCCAACCATACGTACAGTTGTCATAGCAACTGGAACTGGTCCAACACATCATTGTCTTCAACGAGTCATTGGTTTCATCTTCACTTCCTTTTTCTTACTGTTACTCATTGTGAAGCCATTGCATGCTTGCTCTATCTTTTGTCTTCACAACGTGAATGTATGATCTGTTTGGCTTCATAACTTCTTCCTACCTGATCCTTATTACACTGTAGCTGTTTGTCATTATGCTTGCACTCTATTGAATACTTGACCATGGCTGGCCTAGTGTAATCTAACTTCCGCTGCATAGTAATAGGCATAATCTTTGCTGTTTGTCTTCATAACTCTCACGTTTTGAAGACTTTCATAAAAATCGCCTATTCACCCCCCCTCTAGTCGATATAACGCACTTTCAATTGGTATCAGAGCAAGGTGCTCCCTTGTTCTGTGTGATTCGGTTTAACCACCTGGAGTTTTAGCTATGTTGACTGCAGGGATAATCAAAGTCTCCGCTGCTTGCCCCGTCTTCGATGGAACTGAATATCCCTACTGGAAGAATAAGATGCGCATGCATCTTGAAGCCATTGACGTCGACCTATCGTATGTCGTCAAGAACGGCGTTCCCAAGGCTGGAGAAGGTGTCACTGCTGCTGATGTCAAGAAGTTCACTCAACTGGACTCCACTGCCAAAAATATCATCTGTGGTCATCTGACAAAAGGACAGTATGGTCGTGTAAGTGCCTTGAAGACATCCAAGCTGGTCTGGGACTGGCTCTCCAAGGTCAATGAAGGCATCTCAACCCTGAGAGATCAAAGAATCAGTGTTCTTTGCAACCTCTTCAACCGCTTCAAGCGAAATGACAATGAGAATGTCCAGCACACATTTGACCGGCTCACTGACATCACAAATGAGCTTCAAGCCCTCGGCGCCACTGAGATCACCAAACATGAAATTGTCAAGACGCTGCTGAGATCACTTGATAGTTCGTTTGACATCCTAGCCCTGATGATTCAAGAACGTCCTGATTTCAAGACACTCGATCCGTCTGACATACTTGAGAGGCTCAACACACATGAGTTTCAGCTTTCTGAGAAAAGAGATATCTACGGTCCAAACTATGGGCGAACTCGTGCCTTGAAGGCAAAAGCTGTTTCCTCATCTGAAGAAGAATCTGACAGCAGTTCTGATGATCCTGAAGACATTGGAAGGGAACTTGCAATGCTAGTGAAGAAGTTCCAAAAATTCACCAAGAAGAAAGGCTTCAAAAAATCTTCACGATCAAGCTCAAGGAATGATGAAGCTTCTACTCATGACTACAAGAAGAAAACATGTCACAAATGCAAGAAAACTAGACACTTCATCTCTGAGTGTCCACAGTGGGACAATGAGAACAGAAGGAAGAAGAAGAGCAAGGAATATGATTCTGACGACAAGAAGAAGAAGAAATACTCAAAGTCTTCTTCCAAGTCTTCCTCAAAGTCTTCATCACACAAGAAGAGCTCATCTGGCAAGGCACGTGCGTTTGTTGGCAAGGAAATGGATTCAGAGGAGGAGTCCGCTTCTGAGGAGGCAGAGGTGGAATCTGAGGAGGAGTCTGATTCTGGCATTGCGAGTCTGGCTACAGCATACGTCGCCAAGTCCATCTTCAACACTGAAGACAATGACTTCATCACCGACACTGATGCAAATGACAAGAACGACTCCACTCCTACCTACTGCTTCATGGCACGCGGTGCCAAGGTAAACACACGCACTACTCGCTATCAAACATCTAGTGACGATGACTCTGACTATGATTCAAAACCCAGCTACAAAACACTTGCTAAAATTGCAACTGAACAACAGAAAGCTATGGAACATATTCAAAAACTGTTAGACAGAAGCGATGATCTGTTGGGTGCTGAAATGACTCGATCTGAATCCTTAATTGATGACATAAAAAATCTTCACGTTAAGTATCAGGAACTTGAAGATCGTCTTGATACTCTCTCAACAACTCATGAAAAGCTTTCCTATGATTATCTTCAAAGGAAGCAAGAACTTGAGAAATTGAGAGCGGCTCATGAAGATCTTCAAAAGGAAAACGAGTCACTTCGCGCCGAACAGATCAGTTCCCCTCAGGAAGGATTTGAACCACCATGTCTTAAATGCATTGAACGTGATAATGCTACTTCTGTTGCTGAATGTTCCACTGCTACTGCTGTTGCAATATCTTCAACTGTTGATGTGGTAACTAACCCCTCTGCTGAGGATACCACTGCTATTGCTGATGAGAATGCTAGGTTGAAGACATTGCTTGAAATAGGGATGTACAAAAGTCTTAAAGGACATCAGACATTATGTGATGTCCTCAAGAAGCAGATTCTGAACCGAAACCCTAGGAAAGAGGGTGTTGGGTTCGTAAGGAAAATAAATGCGAATGGCTCTTACTGGAGACCTGAGCAGTACCCCAAAACCACATGGGTTGCTGCAAAGGAACTTTCAGCAGATCCATCCAATTTATCTGGCTTCACTTGTGCTAACCCCATTATCATTGATGAATCCTTTGATGTAAACTATAAACTGTTTAAGAATCAGAATGGTGAAGTGTTTGCCAGGTACATTGGTACTAACTGCAGGAATGGACCGCCTATGAAGAAGATCTGGGCTCAGAAAAGGTGTCTGGAAAATCTTCCTGTGAATGTCTTCATGACACCTCACTTGAAGAAGACAAACCTCAGACCAAAGGCTTCATATGGTCCAAAGGCTTCATACAAACAGAGGACTCACCTGAGTCACACTAACGCAAATGTTTTGCAGGGAAACCATACTCAGGCATATGAATATGGGAGCGGTTCATCGAACCGTCATGTTCATATGACCAAAAATTATTCTGCTTATTCCTATGAGTATTATTGTCCACCTGCAAGACTGTTTGCTAAGGCTTCAAAGCCAAAATTCTCAGATGCTGCACTTAGACTTATTACTTCTAAGCCACCCTTGAAGATGTGGGTGGTTAAGAAAGCTTAACTCTATTTTGCAGGGAAAGGTCTCCAGCAGAAAAACAAAATCTTCTGACGCTATTGCTGGGGACCTTAAAAATCTTGTAGGTCGCAAGATAAAATGCCCGAATGGCATCATTATGTACTTCGTTCCTGAATCGCATGCTACTCTCCCTATTAGTCCTAACCTGGATCTAAGTTTTCATAACCCACTGGTTCGTCAAATGTTTTTGCTTCACAATTCTCTTCGTGAAGCCTATCCCCCTAACTGCACTGTAGGGTACGACACCAGCGACTTCAAAGTCTTCATAATGGATTATTGATAGTGGGTGTACAAATCACATGACTGGCAAAAGAAGCCTTCTTATGGACTCAACCTTACGTCCATCCGACAAGAGCCACATCACATTTGCTGACACTGGTAAAAGTAAGGTATTGGGTCTAGGTAGAGTTGCAATCTCAAAGGATCAACACATGGATAAAGTCATGCTTGTTGAATCCCTTGGCTTCAACTTAATGTCTGTCTCAATGCTTTGCGATTTGAACATGATCATAATGTTTGGAAAATATCGTTGCCTAGTACTAATGGAATCTGAAAAGTCTCTAGTGTTTGAAGGGTATAGAAAAGATGATCTGTACGTGGTAGATTTCTCAGCAGGGCCACAACTTGCAGTATGTCTTCTTGCAAAAGCTTCAGAATGCTGGCTTTGGCATCAGAGGCTTGGGCATGCTGGCATGCGGAACCTCCACACCCTTGCGAAGAAGAGGCATGTCATAGGCATCGAGGGCGTCAAGTTCAAGAAAGATCACTTATGCGGTGCCTGTGAAGCAGGGAAGATGACGAGGGCAAAACATTCTTCGAAGACAATCATGACTACCACACAACCCTTCGAACTGCTCCACATGGATCTTTTCGGTCCCACTCACTACTGAACTTTTACTACTACTGCTTGCCTCTATGGCTTTGTCATTGTTGATGATTACTCTAGATATACTTGGGTGCACATAATCCTTTACAAGACTGAAGTGCAGGATGTCTTCAGACGCTTCGCCAATCGAGCTATGAACAATTTTGGCACCAAGATAAAGCACATCAGAAGTGACAATGGCACTGAATTCAAGAACACTAGCCTTGATACATATCTTGATACCTTGGGCATCACACATGAATTCTCAGCTCCGTACACGCCACAGCAGAATGGCGTCGTCGAACGCAAGAACAGAACACTCATTGAGATGGCCAGAACAATGCTAGATGAATACAAGACTCCAAGAAAATTCTGGACTGAAGCCATTGACACTGCAATGCCATACAATCAATCGTGTTTATCTTCACAAGCTTCTGAACAAGACATCTTATGAACTCCTAACTGGCAAAAAGCCAAATGTCAGTTACTTCAGAGTATTTGGCGCAAGGTGCTGGATCAAGGACCCACACAACACCTCAAAGTTTGCACCAAAAGCACATGAGGGCTTTATGCTTGGATATGGAAAGGATTCGCACTCCTACAGAGTCTTCAATATCTTTCATTACAAAGTGGTTGAAACAGTGGATGTGCAGTTCGATGAGACAAATGGTTCACAAAGAGAGCAACTGCCAAATGTGCTAGATGAAGTTCCTATTAGTGAATCAATCAAGCTTATGGGAACTGGAGAGATTATACCTTCTGAAGCTCATCCTGAAGAAGAACCTATCATCTCAGCACCTGATCAACATGAAGACAATGCTCAGCCTGAAGACATTCCTCCCAACAACAACATAGATCAGCAAGAGCAAAGTCTTCGCCCTGTACATCCTCGTGTTGCCAATGAAATGCAAATTGACAGAATAATTGACAGCATCAATGCACCTGGTCCACTCACTCGTTCAAGGGCAACTCAGCTAACAAATTTCTGTGGGCACTTTGCATTCGTATCAATATCAGAACCCAAGAAAGTTGAAGAAGCCTTCATGGAACCTGAATGGATTCAAGCTATGCAAGAAGAGCTTCAACAGTTTGAACTGGATAATGTATGGGAACTGGTCAAGCGTCCTGATCCACGGAAGCACAACATAATAGGCACCAAATGGATATACCTCAACAAGCAAGATGAGCATGGTCAAGTTGTCAGAAACAAAGCTCGTCTCGTTGCTCAAGGATATACTCAAGTGGAGGGCATTGACTTCGATGAAACATTTGCTCCCGTGGCTAGGCTTGAAGCCATACGCATCCTGCTGGCTTATGCAAATCATCATAACATACTTCTATATCAAATGGATGTGAAAAGTTCCTTTCTCAATGGCAAGATTGAAGAAGAAGTGTATGTTGCACAACCGCCTGGCTTTGAAAATCCAAAACATCCTGACATGGTATACAAGCTCAACAAGGCACTGTATGGCCTCAAACAAGCCCCTAGGGCCTGGTATGACACACTCAAATACTTCCTGAAGAGCAAAGGCTTCATACCTGGTTCCCTGGATCCCACTCTTTTCACGAAAACATATGATGGTGAACTGTTTGTGTGCCAAATATATGTGGATGACATTATCTTCGGCTGCACCAATTAGAAGTACAGTGAAGAGTTTGGATATATGATGCAAGAGCAATATCAGATGTCCATGATGGGGGAGCTGAAGTTCTTCCTTGGTCTTCAAATACGACAACAACGCAATGGCATCTTCATATCTCAAGAGAAGTATCTCAAAGATTGCTTGAAGAAGTCCGGTATGCAAGACTGCAAAGGCTTCACAACACCAATGCCAGCCAAACATCATCTAGGTCCTGACGACAATGGTAAAGAGTTCGATCAAAAGGTATACCGCTCCATGATTGGTTCTTTGCTTTATTTATGTGCATCTAGGCCAGATATTATTCTTAGTGTTTGCATGTGTGCTCGATTTCAAGCGGCACCAAAGGAGTCGCATCACTTAGCTGTGAAGCGAATTCTTTGATATTTGGCTCACACCCCAACTCTAGGATTATGGTATCCAAAGGGCTCAGAGTTTGATTTGGTTGGATTTTCGGATGCTGATTATGCTGGTGACAAAGTTGATCGCAAGTCTACATCAGGCACATGTCACTTTCTGGGACGATCACTTGTATGTTGGTCTTCAAAGAAGCAGAACTGTGTATCTCTCTCCACTGCTGAATCTGAATACATTGCTGCTGGATCTTGCTGCGCTCAGCTTCTGTGGATGAAGCAAACACTCAAGGACTATGGCATTCATCTGAAGCAAGTGCCACTTTACTGCGACAACGAAAGCGCCATCAAGATTGCCAACAACCCAGTTCAGCACTCGAAGACAAAGCACATTGAAATTCGTCATCACTTTCTCAGAGATCATGTTGTGAAGGAAGACATTGATATCATACACGTCAACACTGAAGAGCAATTGGCAGATATCTTCACCAAGCCCTTGGATGAGAAGAGGTTTTGCAAGTTACGGTGTGAGCTAAATATCCTGGAATCCTCAAATGTCCTGTGATCAGGCACACATCCTAACACTTATGCATATGATGACTTAGATGTGCAACACACAAAGTAAAGTATATCTTCAATCAATGAAGACATACATTCTAAGTGTGAATACATTAATGTGGAATTTGACTTCGGAGCGCCACGATAATTGTGCGCCGTGTCTAGGTCTAATACTTCCTATACGGTGGGTAACGCCACCACCAAACGTTCTATTTTGAAGTGTTTCACTCATGGCGTTACCTTGCAATGTCTTCACAGTTGATTTGGCTTCGAACTCAACACATTTTAATGATTATCTTCACTATGTTGACTACAGATATATATATATATGCTAGTGTTCTGTCCTCTACAGCATTCACTTATAGCTATGTCTTCTTAGTTGAATCTTTTGAACTAAGTGAATGTGATCGGACCCTAATCTCTCTATGCTTTCTATCTCAAAGTCTATCTCTCCAAGTCATATGCATTCTATTGAAACTGTCGAATGTCTTCACTGCGTCCTTGTCAGCTGAAGATATAGAGACAACCATAAAGTCCGCTTTAAATGCCCGTTCCTCCACATAAAATCCGAAGAAGCAGGAACGACCGCCCGACAATCCAGGCGTGCGTGGGACGTGGAACAGACCCAAAACTTCCGCAAACTGGCCACACGTTCCTCAGATGCGAATCGCCAGGGGCACCTGTGTAATAGCACAGCGCCGCCCCTGAGCCTATAAATTCACACTTACCACGGTCATTATCTCCTTCTTCCACCCTCGCAAGAACCCTAGCGCCACCGCTAGCACTCGACGACGCCGGCGACGAAGCGCTTCGCTGCCGCAACCTCTCCGACGTCGTCCTCACGCCGACCGCGGACATCGTTCTCTCCACCGTCACCGTAGGTGTCTTCCGTCGCCAAGTTAGGGCACGGAGGACTGAACTGCTCGGCATCATCTCTCACTTTCGTCTAGCAGTTCCAAGTGTGGTAAATAAAACTTCTTTTTACAGCCCCTTTGATATCATGGTTCTGTCACTCTCTACCATAAGAAGTTTATCTTCACACGAGTTAGATCTTTCAATCTGCATCTCATAACATGCCTAGTATATTCACTTGTGCTTCATGAAGTAGTTAGATTCCTCACTTGTACTGATCTGTGGGTTTGTACAAATCTGGAACCAACTTCTTATCTATGAGTGAATGTCTTCGCACGATGAGGTCAATGTCTTCTAAACTGATTAATCTTCAAAACCTTCTGAGAATGCATATGACCTCTTCCCCTTCCCTCGCACCTTAATGCTGTCACAGGTACATGTCCGTGGGAGAATCCTTCGGTTCTCATAGTCTGCATTCATTTGCAGAATTCCTACAGCAACACATAAACTCTCCTGAAGCCAATTCCTGTTGGTCCAGCAAAAGAAAGCCTTTGAAGCCTTTGAAAGTTTTGAAGCCTTTGAAGTTAAAGTTTATGGCTTCAGAAGCAGCAGCAAGGAAAGGGGGCAGACAGCGACGCGAAGGAACTTCCAAAGATCTGCCTGAAGACCTGGCAGAAATGTATAAAACAGATCCAGAAGAGAGTTATGGGCAGCGCAAGACCCGAATCCAATGGATTCGACGCTATTGGGCAGAACAATGGTTCAAATACCGCTTCGTCACCCAGGAGTATGCTGAGAAATGTGCCATCAAGAAACCATGGGGGGACATCCTTTACAAGAATCTCGTACCCAGGACCAGAGATGAAGCCATTGCTCAAGGCTTCTACCCATGCATGGTCCGAGGACCACAACCTGATGATGCGCATCCGTCGTCACTCCTCTGGTGTCGTGACGACAATCTGTTCAAGTGCAATTTCCAGTTTGCCCAACAATCCGCGAAGCTGAACAAGAAGAAATTTGGGTTAGACTTCAACCCTGGTCCCTCCACACCAAGGGCAGATGGCACACGCTACGCAGAACCCAATGTCATCGGTCCGTTTGCCAATCTTGAGGGCCTCATCACCCACATCTTAGTCCAAGGGACTGCCGTGAATGACCCTCCAGCTGACTCTGAGTCTGATGAAGCTCCTGCTGTACCGAAGCCAAAGCAGACGAAGAAGCCAAAAGCTTCAAAGCCGGCCCCTGCCTCAAAAATCTCAAGGGCGAAGCCATTGGCAACTGCACCTCCTGAAGACAGTGTGCAGTCTGAAGACGTATCCCGCGTCTCCAAGCCCCAGAAGGCCAAAGTGCCTCAGCCACACACCGGCAAAGAGCTCACAGCTGCTGCCATCCTGCGCAGCGAAGCCATAGATCTGTCAAGTGATGAAGATCTTGGAGATGACGCTCTAGAGCAGCTCATCAAGAGCAAAGAAGAAGCTGAAATCTTCAACAATTTGCCTCTCTTTGATGTCGCCATCATCCACAATTTCATTGACGAATGGTTTGCCTCACCAGACATCAGCTTCGAAGATCTGCAGCTGCCCGTTGGCCTCAGCGTTGCATTCCAAGGCGCTATTGCTTCAGAACTTGCTATTGCCCAGCGCATAGTTGAACTGAAGCAGAAAATTGATCATGAAAAGGCTCAGTTCAAGAAGCATATGGCCAGGCTCAGCGTGCAAGAAGTGAAGAGCTTCAAGACCATGTTGCATGAGCTCAAGGAAAATTTTCTGAAAAGCGTGCAGAAGCTCAGGGCTCACGTGAGCGGATGAAGTCTCTGGCTGAAAGATGTGTACAAGCCTACAATGAGGCTGAGAAGCGCAAGGCACTTGGGCGTCCTGGCATCGACCCCAAGATGGCCGCGAAGAAGAAGAAGAAGAAGAAGAAGCCTGCTATGGCTGAACCAGAGGCACCTAGGCAAGAAGCAGTTCAAATTGTCTTCCCAACTGCAACAACTGGCTCGAAGCCAAAGAGCCGGTCAACAGCTTCAGAGCTCAAGAAGACAAGAACTGCTGAGGCTGAAGCCAGGAAGAGGAAAAGCTCTGAAGCCTCTCCTACTGCCCCCAGCAAGAAGAAGCGCAAGATCAAGAAATCTCGGGCTGCTCCCACAGAGCCCTTGATAGTTGAACCTATCTCAATGATTCACCCCAACGCCGAACGACAACTGACAGTTCATGAGCCTGCTCCCACAGAGGCTCCTGAAGCTGAAGATATTCCAGTAGCCGACCCCATCGCTGCTAAAGACATTGGTCACCAGGACAATGTACAAGATGACGCAACCCTTCCTCAGTGCGAACAAAGCGAGCTCATCAGCATTGGTCGTCCTCTGACGCCAATTGCACAAGATGCGTCATGGGTGGATCGCCCTCAAGAGGAAGAAGAAAATGAGGCCCAGCCCACTCCAACCCCACAGGCGTCGTCTGCATTCCGCAGGCTTCGCAGAGGTCCAAGGCCTCAAGTCTCTACTGAAGACATTCCGGCTGCATCAGCCGAAGAAGAAGCAACACAAGAGCTCCACCAAGAAGCAGTTCTCCAGGAGAACATGCTTGTAACTGACCCTCCAGCTAGTCAAGCGGAGGCGGCAAATGTTGAGGCTGCCACAACCAACACTGAAGCCAATGTGGAGCCCTCCCCACCAAAAGCTTCAGCAGACAGCGAAGCTACTGATCAAGACACTTCTATTCCTGAGTCTGCTGTAGGTCCTCAATTTGATTATCATGTTGAGCACAGGCCTCATGTCCAGAAGCCAGTCCCAAGGCTACCAAGGTTCCCAAGTCCTACATCAGCACCTGGCTCCTTTAACATCAATAGCTTCAAGGCAGATAACACGTTCTTCAACAGCTCCAAGAACCCCTATTCAAGGGAAATGATTGTATCAGATAGGTTCTGGAGCTATCCTCAGCGCAGCTACTATTCATGCATCCTATACAACCAAGGTCGCATCTTCCCGCACAAGCGCCTTGATGTTGAAGCCATTGCTGGTCTGCCCTGTCTAGAGAAAGCTATGGATTTCTTTAAGCAAGTGGGTCTGCTGCAGTTTGTCACTGATGAAGAACACTGGAATGAAGAGCTTCTGCTTCAATTCTATGCCACCCTCCATATTAAAGGATACAACAGAGATCCGAAGACTTGGGTCCTGGAGTGGATGACCGGCAATGTCCATCATGAAGCCAATGCATTTGATATCATTGAGCTCACCGGCCTGCCCACTCCTAGCGAATTCTTCGAGGAAGGCTGTCAACTACATGCTGAAGCTATTGAGAGCATATTCCAGAGGCCTGAACCAAATATGAGTCAGATGCTCTCAATGATGAAGCCATTGCCCCATGATGCACCCTATCCAACTGAGTTCTTCGTTGAAGACCTTGAGTACCTGCCCAGGACCATATATCACATCATTCGGCGGACTCTCTGGCCCATTAAGGGACACTCTCCACATGCCAAGATTGAGGGTGCAATGAAGACTCTCATATTCTATATCCTTCATGGCAAATGCTTCAACGCACAGGATTTCTTCATACGCCAACTTGCAGCGTCAGGCTCAGATTTATTTGGTTTGAAGTTCTATGCTCCTTGGGTGATGAGGCTGATCAAACTGCACTCTGCGATCTCGTATCAGCCCTCAGCCCGAAACCATCGGATCTTCTTGCCCGATGTGGATACCTCTGCTGAAGCTATATATCCTGAGCCTGCCAAGCAATCGTTGAGTCTTCAGAATGCAGAACACCAGAGCTTCACTCAGAACGATGAAGGTGTTGAAGCCATCTCCAGGGTGTATCCTTTGGCTGGCACTACACGTGCACCACACCCTGCTTCAACTGAAGCCACTAATAGTGCAACTGCTTCAAGACCCAAGAAGCGCGCTCGTGTTCTCACTGACCGAGAGCTTCTTGTGGCCCTTCATCAAAAACAAGATAGGCATCACGACTGGCTAAAGCGTCAGATGAAAAGCCTCTTGGTGGATGTCAATCGTCTTCGAAACCTTGCCACCAAGAATGCTTTCGTTACACATGAAACCTGCCGTCGTACATGGAAAGGGCTCTCAATGATGTGTACTGAAGCTGAACTTGAAGAGGATGGCTTCACTGAGCGATTCAAGTTTGACACCACACCTCCTAGAAGGGCTGTGATGCGCAACACACCATCACTTGAAGACTCTGAGTTTTCTTCATCTGCTGCCACAGTCACTGCCAGAATTATTGATGAAGAAGATGATGCTACATCACCGCCACCTGCTTCAGCACCTCCAAGCTCTTCTGCACCGCCAAACACCTCCAATGACCCTGCTGCTCCTGGAAACGAGTAGACACTCTATGTCTTCAAACCTTTTTAGTCCTTGCTGACAAAAGGGGGAGAAGCATATGGTTTGATAGTCTTCAAGCGGGTCCATATGGGTGGGTGCTTTATGTTTTGCTATATTTTGCTTCATGTTTACAACTCTCGTTTTTTGCTTCATTTGGTTCTTTGAGTTGTAACACTAAAACTCGATGGTCGTCTGCTACTCGTTTGCCACCCTGTATGCGAAGATAAATTCCGCATGTGCGACGATAAATTCCGCACTTGTCTCATTCTGCAGACGTCCATTTTCCATTATGCATGTCATTATCTTCATATACTTTCACATGCATAGTGGATTGTCATCATAAGCTGAATTGGATCTCCACAAGTACAACCTGCCATGTGCATTTGCATTTAAAAAGCAACTTAACTTATATGCACATCTTCAGGGGGAGCCCTTGAAGCTTATGAAGACAATTCCTTATCCTTTACACTTTCACAGACTATATTCCCCGTTGAAAACTTCAACTAGTTTGTCATCAATCACCAAAAAGGGGGAGATTGTAAGTGCATCTAGTGCCACCCCTAGTTGGTTTTGGAGTATTGACGACAAACCTAGTTGAGGGACTAATGTGTTCGTGAGAATTGCAGGATAACACAGGTAGAAGTCCCTCATTGATTCGGTTTTACTACCAGAGATGACCCCTAAAAATGTATGAAGACATTGAAGCCAAAGGTGGTATATGAAGATATTCACATTGAAGACTATGACAAAAGAAGACACATTATGAAGCCTATGGAGCTCGAAGACTTAGATCTTTCGTAGTTCTTTTTCTTTTGTGTTGAGTCATAGGAACCACCGTACTATTAAGTGGGGTCCAGGAGAACCAGTCAGAATGACTGAAGTGATGCCTAAACCAAAAACCTATGTCTTCGAGTGAAGACAATGAGAGCGAATCTTGTCCAGAGCCGGACAAGTCAGCTTTGCTTGTAGCCCAAGTAAAGTTGCCATGAGAGTTTAAATCTGACCATTGAGACACGTGTCAGTTCCTTAGTGACCCAGGGTCATTTCGAACAAATCAGGTCGGATTGCCAAGTGGCTATAAATAGCCCACCCCCTACAACCATAAACGGTTGGCTGCTCAGATTTCAGTGCACAGCTTTTGTCGTTTGAGAGCAACCCACCTCGAAGCCTTTGAGAGAAAATTCCTAGCGAGGAGAAAAGCCCTAACCACCCAGAGCCAGAGAACATTGGGCATCACTTAAGTCTCCTTGTCTGTGTGATCTGAAGACTTATTACACTTGAGGATTGTGAATCCTCCAGACGGTTAGGCGTCGCGTTCAGAGCATCCAAGAGACATTGTGGATTGCCAGTGAAAGAAGTTTGTGAAGGTTTGGGAGTCTACCTTGAAGACTTACCAGAGTGATTGGGCGAGGACTATGTGACCTTAGCTCAAGGAGAATACGGTGAGGACTTGGTGTCCTGAGCTGCGTGTTCAGGACTGGGTGTCTGGGACTGTGTGTCCTCAGGTTTAAATACCTAGCCGCTCCAACCATACGTACAGTTGTCACAGCAACTGGAACTGGTCCAACACATCATTGTCTTCAATGAGTCATTGGTTTCATCTTCACTTCCTTTTTCTTACTATTACTCATTGTGAAGCCATTGCATGCTTGCTCTATCTTTTGTCTTCACGACGTGAATGTATGATCTGTTTGGCTTCATAACTTCTTCCTACCTGATCCTTATTACACTGCAGCTGTTTGTCATTGTGCTTGCACTCTATTGAATACTTGACCATGGCTGGCCTAGTGTAATCTAACTTCCGCTGCATAGTAATAGGCATAATCTTTGTTGTTTGTCTTCATAACTCCCACGTTTTGAAGACTTTCATAAAAATCGCCTATTCACCCCCCTCTAGTCGATATAACGCACTTTCACCTTTGAAATAACCTGCGACAGTATCCACCTCACGACGATATGCTGCCATGAGTGGGTCCTTGGAGTCCCAAGTGCCAGACACTTGCTGAGCCACAAGGTCCGAGTCTCCGAAGCACTTAACTCGACTTAGATTCATCTCCTTAGCCATCCGGAGACCATGGAGCAAGGCTTCATACTCAGCTGCATTGTTAGTACAAGGGAATATTAAACGGAGAACATAACAAAACTTATCACCTCGTGGGGAAGTTAATACGACTTCAGCCCCCGAGCCTTCCAACTGCCTGGATCCGTCAAAATGGATGGTCCAATACGTATGATCCGGCTTTTCTTCAGGTTCTTGCATTTCCGTCCAATCATTGATGAAATCAACAAGTGCTTGAGACTTAACCGCTGTCCGAGGCACATACTTCAAACCGTATGGCCCCAGCTCTATGGCCCACTTTGCAATCCGGCCAGTTGCTTCCCGGTTCTGGATGATATCTTCCAAAGGAGCAGAACTGACCACCGTAATTGAGTGCCCTTGGAAATATTGTTTAAGCTTCCGGCTTGCCATAAAAACTCCATACACTAGCTTCTGCCAATGCGGATACCTTTGCTTGGACTCAATGAGCACCTCGCTGATATAATAGACCGGACGTTGAACCGGATGCTCCTTACCTGCCTCCTTTCGCTCCACCATAATAGCTACGCTGACCACCCGAACATTAGCAGCAACATATAGCAGTAACGGCTCCTTGTCAACGGGAGCGGCGAGCACACGCGGATTGGCCAATTGCCGCTTTAAGTCCTCAAATGCTTCATCAGCAGCAGAACTCCAGACAAACTGATCCGTCTTTTTCAACATCTGATACAAAGGGATTGCCTTCTCACCCAGGCGACTGATAAACCGGCTTAGCGCAGCAATCCGGCCTGCCAGGCGTTGAACATCGTTGATACACTTTGGTTTAGCCAGGGAGGTGATAGCCGTGATCTTCTCCGGATTAGCCTCAATTCCCCTGTTGGACACTAGAAAACCCAATAGCTTGCCCGCCGGTACACCAAAGACACACTTGTCCGGATTAAGCATAATCTTGTATGTTCTCAGGTTATCAAAGGTTTCCTTCAAATCATCAATCAGAGTCTCCTTCTCCCTGGATTTAACCACGATATCATCCATGTAAGCATGTACATTACGGCCAATCCACTTGTTAAGACAATTTTGTACACACCGTTGGTAAGTTGCTTGGGCACTCTTGAGCCCGAAGGGCATAGACACATAGCAGAAGGCTCCAAAGGGAGTTATAAATGCTGTCTTCTCCTGGTCCTTAACTGCCATTTTGATCTGATGATAGCCAGAATACGCATCCAAAAAACTTAAACGCTCACAACCCGCCGTAGCATCAATAATTTGATCAATACGGGGGAGGGCAAAAGGATCTTCTGGACAAGCTTTATTAAGATCTGTGTAATCCACACACATGCGCCAGGTGCCGTTTTTCTTGAGGACCAGCACCGGATTGGCAAGCCACTCGGGGTGAAAAACTTCAACAATAAAGCCAGCTGCTAAGAGCCTAGCTACCTCTTCTCCAATCGCCTTGCATCTTTCTTCGTTAAACCGGCGGAGGAACTGTTTCACTGGTTTATATTTAGGATCCACATTAAGTGTGTGCTCAGCGAGTTGCCTCGGTACACCTGGCATGTCGGAGGGCTTCCATGCAAAAATGTCCCGATTCTCACGGATGAACTCGATGAGCGCGCTTTCCTATTTCGGATCCAAGTTGGCACTGATGCTGAACTGCTTGGATGAATCGCCAGGTACGAAGTCAACAAGCTTAGTTTCTGCTGCCGATTTGAACTTCAGGGCCGGATCATGCCCCGTAGTTGGCTTCTTCAACGGAGTCATGTCCGTCGGATCAACATTGTCTTTATAGTACTTCAACTCCTCGGTGGCACAAACCGACTCTGCATAAGCCGCATCTCCTTCCTCGCATTCCCAAGAGATTTTGCGGCTTCCGTGAACCGTTATTGTCCCCTTGTGACCCGGCATCTTGAGCTGCAAATACACATAACAGGGCCGAGCCATAAACTTGGCGTATGCCGGTCGCCCAAACAGGGCATGATATGGACTTTGGATTTTCACCACTTCAAACATCAATATCTCCGACCTGGAATCATGATCATCCCCAAAGGCCACTTCGAGAGCTATCTTACCAACGGGGTATGCTGATCTGCCAGGCACTACACCGTGGAATACTGTATTAGACGGTTTGAGATTCTTATCTGTTAGTCCCATACGACGGAAGGTCTCATAGTACAGGATGTTAATGCTGCTCCCTCCATCCATGAGCACCTTGGTGAACTTATAACCTCCCACCTGAGGCGCCACCACCAGAGCCAACTGACCCGGATTATCGACCTGGGGTGGGTGATCCTCTCTGCTCCATATGATTGGCTGTTCAGACCAACGTAGATAACGGGGTATGGCCGGTTCAACAGAGTTGACTGCCCGCCTCTGAACCTTCCCGTCTCACTTGTCCAAGCTAGTGGTAAAGACATGGTACTGCCCACTACTCAACTACTTTGGGTTGCTCTGGTAACCTGACTGTTGCTGCTGTTGGTTGTAACCACCTTGGTTGTTTTGACTATTTTGACCATTATGTTCGCCCGGATTACCATTAAATCCTGAACCGGAACTTCCTCCACCGTAACCCGGCCCGGACCCTGAGCCACCGCTAGATTCGTGATCATACCGGAAATTATTAGAATTCTTGAACTCCTGCATAATAAAGCAATCCTTCCAAAGGTGGTTTGCTGGCTCCTCCTTCGTCCCATGTCTTGGACAGGGCTGGCTTAGCAGATAGTTTAGGCGGTTTGGGTTAGGGTTGGGTGCTCCATTACGATTTTTCGGCCTACCCTTGCGTCGCTGGCCATTGTCCTGTGCGTTGGTATTAGCCACAAAGTCCATGTTACCATCCGCTTTATGCTTGCCTCCTCCGCCATTGCCTACCCAGTGATGCTGCTGACCTTTGGAGCTGCTGTTCTTCTTCCCTTTCCCTGTCTTGTCATCATCAAATTCGGGATCCTTGGTACTATCAGAATCAGCATATTTCACCAAAGCGGCCATGAGGGTCCCCATGTCGGTGCAATGACGCTTCATCCATCCCAATTTCAACTTCAGGGGCCCAAACCGGCAGTTGCCTTCTAGGGTTAATACTGCGGTGTCAGCGTTGATGCGGTCTGAGGAGTGCAACACTTGTGAAACCCAGCGCACCCAATGAGTCGTTGATTCTCCTTCCTCCTCGACGCATGCAGCTAAGTCCACTATAGACATAGGTTGTTTACAGGTATCCATGAAATTGCTGATAAACCGGGCTCGTAATTGGGCCTATGAACTGATAGAATTAGCTGGCAAGCTTTTTAACCAAGTACGGGCCATTCCTTCAAGCATCATGGTGAAGTATTTCGCACACGCCATGTCATCCACATCAAGCATCTCCATGGCCATCTCATAGCTCTCCACCCATGTCTCTAGAGGTTGATCCGCCATGTAATTTGGTACCTTGCGCGGGCCTTTGAAATCCTTGGGCAGGCGCACGTTGCGTAAAGCGGGGATAAGGCAAGGCATCCCCAAAGAACTAGAAGTAACACCAGGTTCGATCGAGATGGTTGGACGAACCGGCGTGAGCTGCCGAGCCTGATGCTGTGCGGCTAACTCGGCCTCCCTGCGCGCTCGGGCCCGGTTCACCACTTCCTGAGCGTCATCAGCACCACCCGTCGGGTTGTTGCCACGGGGTGCTCCTCGACGTTCATTACTCGACACTGCTGGTTCATCCATATGTCTACTATAGCTCCGGCTTGGACGGGGGGTCGAGTGGATCCGGTCGCGGCTGTACAAGTACGCTTCCTGTTGGGCCAAAACTGTCCTCAGAAGTTCCTTGACCCGTCACGTCTCTACTGCCTACGGCGAGTCACCTTCAATTGGAATGGCCTCCAGCCGTGCAGCAGCGGCAACAAGATTGTCTATTGGGTTGGAGTAGTGACCCGGAGGTGTTAAAGCATCCTGAGGTATAATGGTGTTTTGACGAGGCGGGTCCATCTGACGAGGCTGAACTAGTGCACCGGTCCTAGGGGCTTCTGCCCGGTTCCCCTCCAGCGGATTGCCGGCTCTTGGTCCTGGAGTGTTGAAAAGGTCTCTGGCCTCGAAAATCGGAGGTAAGCGGGATCGGTGCTTCCTCCTCATGACTTCATGCGACGCGCTCTGGTCCAACATAAGCCTGTAGGCCTGTGCGTCTAAAGCAGCCCGCTCTGCGGCCATCCTGGTGTTCTCAGCCGCCAGATCCGCCTTGGCCTGGGTGATCTGTTCCTTTACCTTTGCAATCTCCGTGTTGTGAACGTCCTAGTCTGGCGGATTAACTTCCGCCATAAGCATAGCCAGCGCATCAAATAGTTCTGATAGAACCTGAGCCGGCGGGCGCACAGGGCCTCCTGCCCCGGCAGCCGTCGCCGCTGCTGAACCGGAGATCATTGCCGCGGCTGTCGAAGAATGAAGCGCTGCTTGTGTTCCGGTCATGAATATTCCAACCCGGTTGGGCAGATCAGAGGGGTCCGGAATACTGTCGCCATCGGAACAGCTCCCAATCCGGCCATCTTGTAGCTGATAAAGAGATTCGGTTTCTCCGGTCGAAGATTCGTCACCGGAACAAACGACAGTCGCCCCGCGAAACTCCGATCCATCCTCATAACTTCCTCCATGGATGACTCCCACGAAGGCACGCTTCATGGCCGGTTTAACCCGGGCGGATTACGCACGCTGAGCCGTCTCGATGAGGTCGGTGCAGATGTCCGGCTCAGGGCCCGGTTCACCGATCTTGCCAATGAAAACGTGAATGCTACCAAAGGGGACCCAGTACCCGTACTCAATTGAGCCGGCCTCGGGGCCCCAGCCTGCGTCGTCGATGTAGAGCTTGCCGCGACGACTCTTAGTCATCCGGCCTACATCGTAGCCCTCGAGTCCTTCAAAGCGGCCCTCCAAGAACCGGAAACCATCGTGCGATAGCCCCACGGTGGGCGCCAACTGTCGTGGTTTTGTCACGGCAGATGTCCTAGAGAAAGGACTTAGTCGTGGAGCCATCGCGATGGGTTAGCTTGAAGGGGTTAAAGCGGACACAAGGACGCAAGAGAGTTTGTACTAGTTCGGCCCCTTCGATGAAGGTAAAAGCCTACGTCTAGTTGTGATGGAATTGATGGGGTTTCGATGACTAGGGAGCAAACAAGCTTCGCCTATGTCTCGAGTTGTTGTCTGTTGTTCTTGAACCGCCGCCGGGTCGTCCCCTTATATACACGGGTGACTCTCGTCGGCTTACGGAGTCCCAATACCGGCTTATAGATGTGTCCGGTTTGGTCTCTTCTTATTCCTAACTTACAATACAGGTTAACTACTAACGCCGGTTTACGGCTGCAGGCCTTGAGCCGACCATGGGCCTTGAGCCCTCCTCTGTCTTCTTGGACTTTAACTTACTTAACTACTGACGAAGTTAACCCGGCCCAGATAGGCCGGTTTACGCCCAGTAGTAATATCCCCAACACATAGCACCCCTGATAAACCCGCTAATCATACCCACAGAGAATGTTGGGTCTTCAAGCAGTCCGGCAAGCTCAACGCCGTACAGAAGGGGGAGGATACACGAAGCGAAGACAAGGATGAGCCTCTCAAGCAAGACACTGGGGAACAAAAGAAATTTCCACCAGAAGTCAAAACAGTAAACGTGTTACACGTGATCAAGGGGAGAAACAAAGCGGCACTCCCAGAGAAATATGCCCAAGGGCCTATCACCGCGGAGTCCTGCCACTGGTCGTCTCAACCGATCACTTTCAACCATCGGGATTACTCAGCAAGTATCCGGCGTGCAGGATGGGCTGCCCTGGTATTAGACCCAATAATTGACGGATACCATTTCACACGAGTCCTGATGGACGGTGGCAGCAGTCTAAACCTGATATATCAGGACACAATCCGCAAAATGGGGATAGACCCAACGAAAATTTGCCACAGCAATACTACCTTTAAAGGACTAACGCCAGGCCCAGGGGCTCATTGCACGGGCTCCCTGCTACTAGAAGTTATATTCGGCTTCCCCGATAACTTCCGTAGCGAAAATTTAACCTTCCATATTTCTCCGTTCCAAAGTGGCTATCAAGCACTACTTGGACGCGAAGCTTTCACACGCTTTAATGCAATACCGCATCACGCTTCCCTTACGCTTAAGATGTCCGGTCCACATGGCATCATTACAGTAAATGGAAATATTGAGCGATCTCTGCGCGCCGAAAATAGTGCGGCTGCCTTGGCAGCCGCACACTATAACGGCCTCACCAACTAAAGCATTCGATAGGTCGTCAAGACCACGGACACGGTTAGACAAGTCCGGCGCAGCTATATGTAATTCATACAGGTTTGATGGCCTCACCCCTATTACAAATACAAGGGGCTCAACGCGCGCAGACAAGTGGCAATTTTTACTCATCTTGAATTATACATGGTTTCTTTAAACCTACCTTTTTGCACGACAACTTTTCACCTAAGTTCCTCTCTTTTACAGATGACCATCGTGCTACACCCGTCCAGAATACGACACAACGGAGACATAGGCGCAGACATGCAGCAGGGACCCGTTCCAAGGATTCTTTTTAGATTAAGACCCTGCGTCAACCTTTTTTACTGTCTCTTGTTGATACACATCACTCGGATTCTCAATACAATTAAGAAGGATGCTGACGTCTTGGCATGCGGCCACGTCAGAATAATGCACGTACCTGGACACCAGGGGCTTCTTACAAAGGGCACTGTTTAGGCCCGGTTTATACCATAAAGACCGAATACCTTAGGGAGTGTTCGGCGTCGCGAGTTTGGCCTTATATGCATCAGCTCCGAATCATGTCTTTGGTCAAATGTTGGGTTTGCCCGGCTCCTGTGTTTTGCTGCCTTACGTTCTGCTCTATCGGCTAAGGTGGCACCAGGAGAACTACTGTGATTGTGCCCCGGTTCAGCCGGACGAGCACCTCAATAGAGAAAGCCGAAAACTGACTGTCATGATATAGCGTGAGACTGGTCAACCACTCGATGACCTATCGGAATGTTAGAATTCCTCCGCCTTAACGAAGGGCCATTTCCTGGCCAGGCATGTATGCACCCTGAATTCGGGAGAGTGCGGAGCCACCAGGGGCTATATAGTAGCCCCACCGTCAAACTCCTATGGCTAAGTGAAAGTGTTAAAGCATTATAGTCCGGTTGCCTCGTTCGCTGCGCTATCACCTCCTTAATAGGACCAAGACGTTGGATTAAGTGTGAACATGCGTCTTCTGCGAACACCTCCGCATTCTATGCGTGGGGGTTGAAGCCGACGACTGCAATCTTTCAGGTTATATACATATATACATAAACGGCCGCACAGGAGGCATCATATTACTTTCAGGCAAAAGTATAAATGCAGCCTTAATAAACTTCATAAACATTGTTTTTACAATGGGAATACATGTCACTCAAACATAATATTCTTCGAGCACTGGGCCTCTATCAAACGAGCACTGTCAGGGATATACCCCGCGGTATGACCCGGCTGGAGTTGTAAACCGGCTGAGACTTGGTAAACCGGCGGATGGTAAACTGGCGGAGAGTTAAGATAGAGAGTCAAGACAGATGGCTAAGAAAGATGGTAAACCGGCAGGTATTAAACCGGCAGAGTTAAGACAGATGGTAGTACCGGCAGGTGTTAAGTCAATCATAACCCGACAGACAATGTTAAACCGGTGGACAATGTCAAACCGGCAGACAATGTTAAACCGGCAGACAATGTTAAACCGACAGACGTTAAGAAGCCCAGGAAGGGAAGTTAAAATAGTTTAAGTCTTAGTCCGAGATGGACTCTACATGTAACCCGCCCCTTCAACATATATAAGGAGGGGTAGGGCTCCCCAAAGAGGGACAAGCTATAAGTAAGAAGAAACAATCTTAGGGCTAGATACAAAGAGGAGAGCCAATTTACGGCGACTCCCTCGTGATGATAATGAGACCTAACTTCAAACAACATGTAGGGTTGTTACCGGATGATGTTTCCCAGGGCCCGAAGCTGTCTAAACCTTTGTCTTGCGTTGCGTCTCTCGATTCCACTCAACCCCTCTGAAGCTACCACATAGATGCGTTGGCCTCACGACTAAGTCCTCACACTAGGACATCTGACATGACAATTCCACGACAGTTGGCGCCCACCATGGGGCCAGGCGCACGGTGGTGTTGAGCTCTTGGAGGGATTTTTATTAAGGATAAAGGAGCTTGCAATTTTTAAAGAAGAAGAAGAATCATTGCGGGAGGATTACAGTCAGATTTGAGACTCAACCGAGATTCAAGAGAAATTAAGGTTATAATCCGTTTGAAGTCGTCGTCAAATCACCGAGATCAACAGAGCCACCACAAGTCGCCAAGGAAGTATTCACGGGCGTATTATCTCACGTGCAAAACTATAGTCAAACCGATCTTGACCCAGAAAAGGATTCAGATGCAGCCGTAACCCGGATACAATGCGATGACTGCCGGACAATCAAAAGCAACGCCGCTGCAGCATCAAATCCATCAGAATTATCAAACCGTTCACATGGAGACAGAGTTAGGCCCAGTTCTTTTGCCAGAATCTGGAAATTCTCCCAGAATCCGACCCTACCCAGCTTCTCCCAAAACCTTTGAGCCCCATTTGTTTTACAATCCTATTTAATTAGACCCTAACTAGATAGGATTGTAAAACAAACGAGACCCAAAGATTCTGGAAGAATCCCCAAATTATGGCAAAAGAACTGGGCCTTAATCAGCCAGCCTGTACTAAGATTAAACAATTATCAACTACTACTACTACGAGTCGGATCACTGGAGGCCACGACCCGGCAAAAACGGCCAGGACCCGTGGCCGGTCTGGACTCCGTCTCCCGTCCGAGTCACTGCCGCGCTTCTTCTCCCGTCCGAGTCGCCATCACGCCTCGCCTCGAGTCAAACTGCCAGCTCTGTGCGCCAAAGTCACTGGATTCCTCTGTTGTCGTGCCTGTGGCCCCGAACAGGCCTCCACGGCTGTGGCATGATGCCAAGCCGCCCGTTTCCACCATGGCCCGCTTCACCTCCGCGCCCGACCGGCGTGCCGCGCTCGACAAGGGTGACCCGGACTGGTCCATCAACCACGCCCGCGCCCTCGCTTCAAACCGGCCTCCGCCACCATCCGACCCCAAACCGGCGACCGGAGAGCCGTCGTCCGGGTCATGGCCCGCCTCAGCGTCGACAACCTTGGCCCACCTGTTCCGAGCAGCCACGGCCCACGGCCTTCCATCGCCGTCGGGCCGGTCGTGGCCTCCGAGTCACCGCCGAGCAGTGCCGCCTTTACCTCAGTCCGGCACCTCCATCTCCGCCTTCGCCTCCGCTCGGCCTCACTGAGAGCCGCCGTCCGTGAACCGCCGCATTGCCGGTCTGCCAAGTCGCTATCGCCGTCGTGCCTTCAAGCCGCCGTCCGCTGCTTCCACGGCTTCACCACGCCACCTTGTTTCTGACGAGTTGTTGTGCCGGGTTGCTCCTGCCGCAGCCGGGTTATTCTGCCTCTGTGGCCGCTCCGCCCTCAAGCCCCCGTGGTCTCGCCTCCACTGTTCTACTGTCTACTGAAGCCGCGCCATCTGTGCGCCTCTGCTGCGCCTTGCTGCTACCTTTGCCGACCCCGCGACCTTGCTGCATGTTGAATTGGTTCGAGCGCTTCGACCTCGACGGCCCCCGGGCCGGACCTTTGGTGCAGTTGTCGCCGCGAGACGAACCGGCCATCCCCGAGTCGCCACTTATTTGAAAATGCACCCGTTGGCGATCTGCTGTTACCAAACCGTGGGTTAAGCCGGCTTAGTTGCCGCCGAGCCGCGGGCTTTCGATTCGCCGGCCTGGGCCTTGCTGACGCCGCTGTTGAAATTTTTGAACCGCCGTCAGGTCACCTTCTGTTTCCGTCAGCCCCGCGCCAAGCGACCTGCTGCCGTCGACCCGCCCGTGCCCACTTGCTGCTGCGCTCCGGCGCCGGTTTACCCCCGCCGATGGTCCGCCCCTTCTGTGGCTGTTGCCTACTCCTCACTGCTTCCCCGGTGTGTCGTGACCTGCTGTTACCATGGCCTTGGCTGAGCCGGCCTGTTACTTCACTGACCCGCAGTTGTCCGACCCACATCGACCGTGATGCCGTAGCCGCCTGGTGCCGCCCGATGCAGTCCTCACGATGAGCCGTTGCGCATTCAATTGCCACTCTGCGACCCGCCATCGCCAAATCACCGGCGCCCTTCCACCGAGCCGCCCAGCCGGCTTCGCGTTCAAAGACAATTCCGTCTCGCCTCCGCCTCAGATTCGCTGTGGCACGATTGCTTCGAGCGTTGTGGCCGCACCTAGCCTGCCTTCGCCGAATCACCCTTGTACAGGGGTTCCACCGCGTTGAGCCGCTGGCCACTCTTCCGCGCCGGATCACGCCATGGACCTGTTTCTTGAGCCGTCGCTTGAGAACCGACCGCACGCCTTGGACTCCATAAAGATTTTATCAGTATGTGCACAAGAAGAACCAGGTTGACCAAAACAGCCATTGATGATCGAGCCGCCGTCGCGTGGACATCTCGCCACCGCAACCGAACGTGGCCGTCCTCCAGCGCCCGCCCATCTTCTTCAGCTGCGCCATCGCTGAGCCGCCATGGCATCGCTTTGCCTCTGCCGGCTTTACAGTCGTGCGGCCAGGCTGCCGCGCTGGCTTGCCGCCCCTGCCGCGGCCCTTACCTCCATGGCTGCTACGTTGAACCGCCGACTTGCTGGGCGGCCCTCACCCCCGTTGTTGCCCCGTCGAGTCGCCACGCCTCCGCTCGTTGAACCGTTCCTGTTGCAGTTCTCCGTCGAGACAGTACAAGTGTTCCGACCTGGCACTGTGAGCTACTTACAGGCTGCCGTTTTGTTCACCTCCACCATTATCGACCCGTCGGCCGCCCCGATGCCTCTGAGACGCCGCGACTCGGGTTGCAAATCGCCGCTTTGAGCCACCGCTACCATTGAGAACCTTTGCCCTCGCCGGGTGCTCCGCTAGCGCCGGTCCTTCGCGACACCGAGCCACCTTTCGCTTGAAGCTGCCGAGGTCGTAAGCCCGTAACTGGTCGGCGCCCCCGTTGAACCGCCGCTACTCTCCGCCTCTATGGTGATCCAGAGCCTCCGGGCCGGCTTATACTACTGCTGGGTCGCCACTCCGGGTTGCCTCCGTCGCTGCGCCTCGATTGAGCCGCCTGAAATCGCCACACTCCTCTGCCTCGCCGGGGGATTACTCAAGCCGCCTCGGTCCGCCACGGGCAAGCCACCCCGTCTTGAAGCTGCTCCATTGACCCGCCGGCGCGGTCTTGAGCCACCCCGCCGGCTGCGTTTTGCTTTAAACCGCCCCTGCTCGAGGGCACCTTGCACCTAGCCGCCTGATGTTGAGCTGTCGTGGTTATCTGCCCATCTGGATAAGAAAACAGAACAAGAAGGGTCGGGATTGGACGAACATTAAGATCAAACGCAATTCAGGAACAGCACTGAAAAGTTATCTACGGATGTTACATGCAGATCATCTGTCATCCCGGCGGATCAGGACAAGGATTCGTTATAAAAGTGATGCCATGCTATATCTATGAAGTATGCGTTGGCATCATGCCCGCTTATTGTTGAGCGGGTGTGCACAAGCCGCCGCTCGTGCAGTTCAATCTACATCAACTTGGTGGGACCGCGCCCCGCGATTGACTCGCCGTTAACATGGCTTACCGCGCTCGTGATTGACTCGCCGATCCGCGCTGGCTTACAACGCCGCGTCCGGTTCATCTGTCTGCTCCCGCGGCTGACTCAACCGTGATTGATTTCAGTTTTACCGAGGTGATCATCAACTCCGCGGTGGATAATTTCTGGCCTAACATATCAGGTGAAATCCATCCAGTATATTTTTATATTATGTATTGCTTTTTAAAAGAGCAATTACTCCGGTTTGCAAAATTATCTAATGCAGGACCCTAAATCGCCATATTGGTGAACATTTAAAGGCCGTCAATTTTTGGCTTAAAAAGGAATCCGGTTTAAAATCCGGTTCAAGGGAAAGTTGTCTCCCACAAGGCTTTGAAGCTCTCGATAGCCGGTTCAAAATACCGGTTCAAGAAGAATTTATCTCTTGCAAAAAGTTAAAGGTTACCCGAGAGGACCTGCTGCCCTGACGCGCGGTTCAAACATGGGTGTCCTGCCTTATGGGCTCATCTTCATATGATTACTTGGGGGCTTCCTGTTCAAACATAGGTGTATTCACCAAAAAGAACATGGCGTTACTACCCTCTTGATGCGGCTATCAAGACAATATTATCATCAGGGGCCAAAGAGAGTTTGTTTCACACCACAACTCAAACATAGGCACCCGGCGAGCACAGCTTAGAAATATATCACATGGGAGCTTCTGCTTGCAAAGCGGAGTCCTGTCCATTAATTCGGCTATCACGCCACAACAAAGCTTGGGAGCTTCACACCCAAGGGGCCAAAGAGAGTCTTGTTGCTACGCACAACTCAAACATAGGCACCCATTGAGCACAACTCACAAAGTTACTTGGGGGCTCTTTGTGTAAAGTAACAAAGAGTTTGAAAGGACCCTTGTAGTTGGATATCGACCCACGGCTTGGAAGCCTGGTGTATTCACCTAAAACCCCGGGTTAACCTGCCTTCATCAAGTAAGCCACTCCTATCCAGGTAATCCTGGCATGACCCGCCGAACGTTTGACAAGTTACTCTTATACAGACCCTGAACTTGTCAAAGTTAAAACGACGATTGGTTAGTTGGAGGCCCATCTTAAAAGGCTTTGTCAAATGGTTTAACTCAGCGGCCTGGCAGCCCATGAAAAGCCTCGAGTTTGGGCCTGGCAGCCCTTGAAAAGCCTCGACTACAAGTTTTTTCATTTGATTTTTGTCAAAGTTTCTTCTCCTTTGATAAGGTTTTAAGGTAAACCGGCGTCCATTGACCCGGCCAGACTATAAGTCATTTCATCAGTCCGGTGTTACTTGGGGGCTACATTATTTCAGTTGAAATTACATCAAATATACAAGTCTCATGTCGCTGCAAGCATGCACCATGACACTTGGGGGCTAATGCAAAGTCATTGTTTGCTCACTTATTGAAGACCTGACTCATCACATCGTAATAAGCCGGCCCTTGGGGGCTACCAATTGCTCCTATCAACAATTCAAGGTACACAGATATTCATCTATTATTGAAGGATCCACTGCTCAGTTGGTAAAAGCACAAGGCTCTTAACCTTGTGGACGTGGGTTCAAGCCCCATGATGGGGGTTACATCATATGATGTTATTTTCATTGAAGAATATATCAAGTCCCGGCTCATTATCTTATTGAGCCGGCCCTTGGGGGCTACATATTGCTGCTCAAGTTTACATGATCATATTTACACAGTCCCTGCTCATTATTGCATAATAACCCGGCCCTTGGAGGTTAGCAATTTCAAGTCCCAGGTTGCTGCAAGCATGACAACCCAGCACTTGGGGGCTACGTATGTGGAATACTCAGTTCTGACTGGTGATTGAAATGAACAACCTGGATTTCTTCAAGCTTGTGACATTCATATTGAAGCCAGTCTTAAGCTGTTGCTATGTTACCTTCTTAAGACTTGGGGGCTACAAGTGATAGGCATATAAGAGGTATATTTTCAAGCTTGATGTTAACTACAATTATGACCTGGTGCCATCAATATTTGTAAACCGGTAATGATAAACCGGCAAGTTCAAGTCTTAAACCGGCACAGTTTTACATTTTCAAACCGGCACAGTTTTTACATTCTCAACCCGGCAAGTTCTACATTCTTAAACCGGCTACAGATCAGATGAGTATTTCAAAGGCCAATATTTTTGTTAAGCATTGGGAGCTAAAGTCAAAGGAGTTATTCTTCACAATATTTATCTATGACAAACCAATGTCAACAAATTATGAAGCTGGTCTATTGACTCGGATTTTCTAGAAGGAAATGACAAGGATTTAAAGATACTCAGGATCAGTTTAACATGGATAAATCCAAATTAAACTGGGGGCTAATGTCGGGGATATACCCCGCGGTATGACCCGGCTGGAGTTGTAAACCGGCTGGGACTTGGTAAACCGGCGGAGAGTTAAGAGAGAGAGTCAAGACAGATGGCTAAGAAAGATGGTAAACCGGCAGGTGTTAAACCGACAGAGTTAAGACAGATGGTAGTACCGGCAGGTGTTAAGTCAATCATAACCCGGCAGACAATGTTAAACCGGTGGACAATGTCAAACCGGCAGACAATGTTAAACCGGCAGACGTTAAGAAGCCCAGGAAGGGAAGTCAAAATAGTTTAAGTCTTAGTCCGAGATGGACTCTACATGTAACCCGCCCCTTCAACATATATAAGGAGGGGTAGGGCTCCCCAAAGAGGGACAAGCTACAAGCAAGAAGAAACAATCTTAGGGCTAGACACAAAGAGGAGAGCCAGTTTACGGCGACTCGCTCGTGATGATAATGAGACCTAGCCTCAAACAACATGTAGGGTTGTTACCGGATGATGTTTCTCGGGGCCCGAAGCTGTCTAAACCTTTGTCTTGCGTTGCGTCTCTCAATTCCACTCAACCCCTCTCAAGATACCACATAGATGCGTTGGCCTCACGACTAAGTCCTCACACTAGGACATCTGACATGACAATTCCACGACAAGCACCCTCAAGAACTTCTTCAAAATAGTGCTCGACAGCCACTCGGCCTATGGCCGAACCCTGCGCCGCAACAGTGGTAGCATCCATCTCCGCCCAGTATGCTTTGACACGGGCAAGGGCCATTTGCGAGCCTTCTATACACGCCGACCTCTTCATCGCATTGATGCGCGACACCGCTCCAAGGAACTGCTGCACTAAGCTGAAATAGTTGTTCGGCTTCAGTTTTTCCGGCCACAGATGATCTACGACGGACCTCATGGCAAGTCCGGACAACCTATTGAGTTCAGCCCATTCGGCTAGCTGATCAGTCAATGGAAGCGGACGCTCTGGAACGTTAAACTGCGACCAAAACAGCTTGTCCACTTCACGATCTGTTTGATCTCGGAAGTATTCGGCCGCATCGACAGCGCTCGCCGCCAAGTCCATATATGCGTCTGCCGAACTCCATAGCCAATCCAGAGGGGCATACCGCGGATCTCCGAACTTCCTCCGCAGCATAAAAGGCTTCCCAGCCGCAATATCCCCGGCTTCACGCAGCTCCTCCTTCGCTCTCATAGTAGAGCGAGTGTCTTTGGTCGCCATCGTGGCCTTATCAAGGTCCGTCGCCTTCGCTCGGTTTTCTTCTTCAAGGAACTGTCAACGGTCGGCAGTGTCTTTTAACTTTATGGCCATCTTGTCCATTTTCTCTTTGCTCTCACAATGCGCGGCCTTCTCGGCTCTCAACTCTTCGGCCGCCTTCAAAGCAGCCGCATTGCTACTCCTTGCTTGTTCTTTGGCTCGGGCAAGTTCCGCCCGAAGGGTCTCCATGGTGGCAGCTCCATCTGCAGTCACAACATATTAAAGATACTGGCATCATGCTGCTCTTACTATGTGACATTCACCAGAAAACATTACTTACCCTGTGCCTCATCAAGCCACTTGTTAACAAGCTCGATGCCAGCATCTGCCGCATCCAGTTGCCGCTTTAGTTCGGCAAACTCATTAGTCCGGCTAGCCACCGGAGCTTCCACCACCTGCACATAAAGGCGGTTTGGTTATTACCTGGGAGTACGATCCTCTGTTCGCCGCCGTTCTCAATGACAACCAGAGTCTCAGGGGCTACTATCTACACAGGGCACACCTAAAAATGTGCGGTACTATCAAAAAGTATATCATTTCACGTACCTCAAAGCCCGTCAGTAGACTCATAAAAGCTTCATGCAATCCGCTTTTGGCGGACGAAATTCTTTCCATCACCGTACCCATAACCGTACGGTGTTCTTCTGAGATGGCCGCTCGCTCCAACAGCTCCCTCAGTACGTCCGACCGCATACCAGACGGTGCCGGACTCTTTTGTTTGCTGTCTTCAAGAGCCGGACGTTGGGGACTTCGGGTGACTATAGGATTATCTTCTGGCCTCACCGGATCCGGAGAGGCCCTCCGTGACGACACTTCAAGGTCGCCCACTTCTTGAGCGGGGGAGTCCGGGGGAGGCGTCTCGCTCTCCATCATCTCCGGAAGAAGATCCCCCGAAGACGAGCTCTGCTAAGAAGGGCTAAGATCCGAACTGCAAGATAAATGCTTCGGTTATTTTCCTCAGAGGTAAGGTAGTATATCTTCACTATTAAAGTACTTTTTGATTACTTACAGCTCGTTAGAGGGCAGATCCCCACGCGGACTTTGTGCGGCAAGAGCACCCTCCAAGGCAGGACCCTCTGGTGGAGATTTCTTCTCCCGTTTGGAAACCTTGGTTTCCGGATCTTCAGAGGTAGTCCTCTTCCTTCCCCGGGGTGAGAGAATGTCAGATTCCTCCCCTTGGTTACCCTCCCTCACGGAGGCGCCCGTTCCTTCGGTCGGAATTGGTAGCGATGGGGCCTGCTTTCGCCCTCTTTATTCCCCCCTCTATCTTCCTTTGAGGGCTCCGGGCAGGGGCCTAGCTTGAGCATCTTTTCCAATACCGGATTTTCCAAACCCTCAGGAAGGGGGGCCGAACACCGAATCATCTTCGCCTTTGTTAGCCAGTCTTGGTCAAAGAGCGGTTTCTTAGAATGACGTCATGATAAATGAAAGACGGTGTGTTCGGCTAGAGGATTACTTACTTGATCGGCAGTACGGTTGCTGCTCAGGCCCACGTCCTCGGTAGTATCCGGACACTCTATTTGGGGTCCGAAGAATGATTTATACATCTCCTCGTACGTCAGGCCGAGGAAATTTTGAATAGTGTGCGGTCCTTCTGGGTTGAACTCCCACATGCGGAGGGGCCGGCGTTTGCATGGCTGGATTCATCGAACCAGCATGACTTGCATTACCATAATGAAACTAAAATCTCCCTCTAAGAGATCTCGATGCGGATCTGCAATATGGGCACATCCTTGGCTGGACCTCAGCTCAGCCCCCTGCTGATCCATGACATCAGTTGTGGTGGAGGGCCCGAGCGAAAGGCGGGGGAAGCCACCCACTTGGCACTCCTGGGAGCGGTGATGTAGAACCACTCCCGTTGGCATAATCCGGACACCTCTGGAAAGGAACCTTTTGGCCACGGAGCTCCTGCTATCTTGCTTTATAATGCACCTCCGCACGCTGCATACTGCCCTTCGACCGTCTTCGGCTTCACGTCAAAGGTCTTGAGCCACAGGCCGAAGTGAGGGGTAATGCGGAGGAAGGCCTCACATACGACAATAAATGCTGAGATATGGAGAAAGGAATCCGGGTCTAGATCGTGGAAATCAAGCCCGTAATAGAACATCAAACCCCTTACGAAGGGATCCATAGGGAGGCCTGGTCCTCGGAGGAAGTGGGAGATGAACACGACGTCTTCATTGGGTTCTGGAGTAGGGACGACCTGCCCTCGGGCAGGCAGCCGATGCGAAACCTCGGCGGTCAGGTATCTGGCCTCCCTCAACTTCTTGATATCCTCTTCCGTAACGGAGGAGGGCATCCACCGGCCTTGAAGGATGGATCCGAACATGACTGAAGGTCCGGAGCACCTGACCTGGGCTTTGGGTGTTAGACCTCGAGGCGGGGAAGGATTCGATTGAGCACGGGAGGGAAAAAAGTAAAAGCATTGTCCCTTTATAAAGAGGGTGGATATCAAGCGTCCTCTCCATGGCCGTTTGGGACTTGCCTATAATCTAGGAGTCCTAGACACGGTTGGGTTACCCACGACCGTATTGATGAGAATCCCGTAATTAGGGGAACACGGTCTCTGCTTTGACAAGACGTGTCAAGAAACCGCCTCGCGTTATGTGTGGAGCTGGTTGAAGAAAAATGGTTCAAATAATCACCGAGCCATGGCATGATGTCGTGTTGCCAAAAAGTGTCAGCAGATTAAGATTTGTGGAAATATTATTCTCTCTACGGTGGAACATGGAATTTATTTTCCAGGGTCGGACACTATCCTGGTGTTCAAACTCTTCTGTGATGTGTTTGGAGGAGGAACCCGCCTTGCAATGTCGAAGACAACACTGCGCGCCGGACTCATCGTCATTGAAGCCTAGTTCAGGGGCTACTGAGGGAGTCCTGGATTAGGGGGTCTCCGGACAGCCGGAATATATCCTTTGGCCGGACTGTTAGACTATGAAGATATAAGATTGAAGACTTCGTCTCGTGTCCGGATGGGACTCTACTTGGCGTGGAAGGCAAGCTAGGCAATACGGATATGTATATCTCCTCCTTTGTAACCGACCTTGTGTAACCCTAGCCCTTTCCGGTGTCTATACAAACCGGAGGGTTTTAGTCCGTAGGACAACATACAATCATACCATAGGCTAGCTTCTAGGGTTTAGCCTCTCCGATCTCGTGGTAGATCAACTCTTGTACTACCCATATCATCAATATTAATCAAGCAGGACGTAGGGTTTTACCTCCATCAAGAGGGCCCGAACCTGGGTAAAACATCGTGTTCCCTGCCTCCTGTTACCATCCGCCTTAGACGCACAGTTCGGGACCCCCTACCCGAGATCTGCCGGTTTTGACACCGACAGTAAGCATTGGCCGCCCAAGTGCTTCGTTATTTTCTCATTCCATGTTGTTTCACATGATTCACTGTGTTGATCTAACTGTTTGGGTATGTCTTCTTGTTTGCAAACAGAGAATTCCTAGATCAACGAGGGAGTCGTTCAACAATCCGGGCGACCGCGGCCAAGTTTCTCTTACCATGCACAGCCTTGGTGTGAATGAACCTGCTCAATATTCTGTAAGTACAAAGGATGGTTGCATGATGATTGATGCTAAAGTATGGTCAAGGTTTAAATCTAAATCATATCTTGCGGTAGGCGATGATGTAAAAATCGAACTTTCTTGGCAAGGAGAGCTGGTCCAAATCAACTTTGAAATTCTTCAGTAGTAGCACGCAACTGCCGAACTGATCTATCCTCCGAGAGATTTTGATGTAATAATCTGGCATGGTGAAACAAGTGTCCTATGTGTATAAGTAGTACGACGGTATTATTTATCACATGGTATATCGTTGATAGAATTGCAACTCTGATTGCTAGTTAGGAACTGTCGTTCGATTTCATTACAACAGCCGCCGTTCTTTACTCAATTTTGTGTATTCGCCTTGCGATAGCATCTAAAACCAGCGTCGTATCGATCGCTTGCAATATGAAAAGCGCTGAGGTAGAACACATGGGCCCCCAAACATGCAGGGTCGGCCTGCGGCCCAAAGTCCAGAACCGTGAGCCTATCTGAGTATTATATTCTCAGCTGAACCCCCATAATGCCCGTGTGTTGCAGAGGGAGTATATTTCTCGGCAAGGTGAGCCTGTGATATAAAAGATTTGTATATTTATTTACAGAGGGAGTATCTCTCTGTCAAAATATATATTTATGTGTAACTAGTTACTCCTGTCTTTCTACTTCCTTTCGCTGATATGTGGGGCAACCGGCAACGGGGTCCATGTCCCATATGCACAAATTAGAGTGCACAACTTCACGATAGACACACCCCGGTTGTAGCGCCACAGTAATGCCCAATGAGCCGTCAAATCACAACCCCCCCCCTTCCAGCTTTAGCAGTAAGCTGGACGGACGAAGCGGCAATATTTCACTGGGCCTGAATCCCCTTCTCCCTCATTTGCTTGTTTAGAGAAAACCTCCTCTCGACGATTGCATAGGGTTTTCTCATGGAGAACCAGGTACAAATTCTTCATCCATCCCCGATAAATCCAAGTTCCTTGGTTGCAGGTAATCCTAGGATAGAAGCCGCCGCCGTTGATGCATTTTTCTTCCTACTGAATCTAGTGTGTTTCATTTGCAGTGCCCAAAGTGCGAGTACCCTACAAGTTTCTGCGCCCTCGGCGAGACGCCACACTTGTTCCTTCTCATCCTAACACAACATTTTGAAACGTGCACAGTATGTTCCTAGAATTCTCTTTTCTATCCGGGAGGGTGGGGTTTTTTTTAACATGCTGTGTTCTCATATTATTTTTCCTACAGTGTATTATTTGCTCTGCCAGAACACATGTACTCAAGATGCTCGGCCTTGCCATAACTGAATACACTAGTTTAATGGTCAAAGTGAAGACAAGCCATGGATATAAGTTCCGAGTTGGGTCATGAACCAAGAAGATCGTTGCTTTTTTATGGCCGAACTTGGATAAACTTTCTCAAGTGTTACAGACTGAAAGTTGGTGCATGAATGTTGATGGAAATAGAAGAACTTGGTCTCATCTTCACTGCGATCTTCCACCCCGATGTCGTTCCAATTGTTCATCCATGTTAGTTTTGTATCTGGTTCTTGCTTGTTGCCTCGATTACTTCTTAATCCACCTATTCTGTCTAACTAATCACAATTTAACTTTAGAAGTAGCAACGAATCTCTCACGAAGATGCTACTTCTAACTAATATTTTCTTATAATTGGTGGCATGTGTAGGTTTTTTCAGAGTTAAGCAGTCTACTCGTTTGTTACTCTGTAATAACTCGGCTGTTACTAATGGCACTGAAGTTGACTAGATCGACATCCACAAGTTCCTACACTTTATTGATCGTCTTGAGGTCCTTGTGGGGCGTTTCAATGGTGGAAGGCCACGTGGGATATGTGTGCCACTGCTGCACTCGTTGAACAGGTCCAACTGTGTCGAGAAACTTATGGTACAAGCTGTTTTCTGTTATATATGTTGTTCATAAACTGTTGCTTATACACAGTTTTACATCTGTGATCTTCTTGAAACAGGAACTGTCGAGTTCTATTGTTCCTATACAGATGCCTAACCATGGTCGGGTCAGACTTGCGCTTGGTCACAACATGATGTTTATGTCAACCTACTCAATTCCCCTTGGAGGTGAAAAGAAACTTATTCATGGGTGGTCTCAAATAATGAAGGCCCGTCCATCTTGGAGAATAGGACAGAAGATTATGTTCATGCTTTTCCATGGCTCTAAAGCGAATATCATGTTTATTGACCACGTTGCGAGATGAAGCCGCTTTCAGAAGGTTGTCGATGCGCGGGGTGGTGCCTGGGCCTTGTCCTGGGGCTTGGCGGCCTCACCCTTGGTTAACTGTAGGCAAAGTAGCATTGTTCGGGGCGTGCTTTGTATGGTTGAACCTGTATAAGTACTCATACTGCTTTCAGCTTTGGTTGTTAAGTGCCCTTGCTGGTTTCAATTAAGGTTGTTAAGTACTCATGCTGCTTTTACAGTCTGTCGTGTTTCTTCAGTCCTGTCTTCCTCCAGCCGCCAAAACCAAACCAGCGCCGGCAGGGCCGCCTGCTTCCGCCTCCCACGGCTGGCTGCGCCTCAGCGCACGCATCGCCGCCCCACCGTCTCCTAAATCGTTAACACCGGCGTCCTCCGCGCGCTTTGGTGCGCTCGCCGCGGCGCCGCCCTCTTGCGTTGTCAACATGGTCAACAAACAACAGGAATCGGCAGAAGTACGTGGAGAGGATGACAGTAGGGGCCCACCACGTCAGCGTATGGAAAAATAAAATGCTTCCTCCTAGTGTTTTCCTGACATTTGGGACCCACGACATTGTGAGTGTATATAGTCAATAGACAAGAGAACAACACAAGATCGGCTGACACCTGGGACGTAGCTACTCGAGCAGTATTTTTTTTGTTTGGTATTGTTGAGACGGAGCAGGGTTTGAACTAGGTTGTGGCCCGTCTAGCCCAGGCTTATATTTTATGTACACCATGTGACTAGCCCAGCTATTTTTTCTTTGTGAAAATGAGCCCAGTTTATTTTTTCTAAAGAATACCCAATCCAGGCCTACTTATTTTTCTACGCCCTGATGGGCTGCAATTCTTTCAAGACGCCTGCAAATCTTGAAAGTAATATGAAATGGGTTGTAAATATAAAAACAGATGACAAATTGGCAATTACTTTATAATTTCTGAATTTTTTCACATTTTCAGATTCCTATTTCACTAGGCATTAACCTAATTTAAATATATCTTCAAAGTACTTTGAATCTGGCTCGACATTTCGGTATTAAAAATAGTTTGGAACCCACAGAAATATGCAAAATTGGCCCTGGCCAACCAAAAGAAATGATTGCAATAAATTCTATAAGAAGTTGCCATGAGCTATATATAAATTATTAAAAAAGAGGGAGTGGTCTGACTTGTGGGCCTATTTAGTTGACAAGTATGCAAGATTTTTTTAGTTATTATATACTCAACAAACAATTCTAGCAGACGTAACCGTTGGATGTCAATCTCTCATGTTTCTTCAATCTCTGATCTTCTTGCTCCAGCCGCCAAAGCAGCGCCAGCGGGACCGCCTACTCCCGCCTCCCGTGGCCGGCTGTGCTGCCGTGCAGGCCTCAGCGCCCCCTACTACTCCAACCGCTGGCCAGGGCATCCCTCTACTCACCCACACCCCCTGTTATTCTGCGGTGACGGCAGCCTTACACCGCAGCCAAACCGGTGAACCCTCGTACTCCTCTCCGCGCGGGCTTCCACTGCCGCGTCTTCCCCGGCTCCGCGTTGTCCCCTTCCTAGGCCTCGCCATCGTCCACCGCCGTGGTGCTCTCGGCACGGCATGGTCAATGTGGTCAACGACCGACTTCCATCGAAAGAGTACTGTACTGTAACACCCCGGATATGATTTACCCAATATGTACTCCAACTCTTGCCGTTTCCGGCCTTAAGTTATTTTATTTTCTCGGGTTCGGGTTTTTGTCTCCGTGTGTTGTTGTCGTTGTCATGCATCTCATATCATGTCATCATGTGCATTGCATTTGCATACGTGTTCATCTCATGCATTCGAGCATTTTCCCCGTTGTCCGTTTTGCATTCCGGCGCTTCGTTCTCCTCCGGTGGTCATTTCTACCTTTCTTTTGTGTGTGGGGGTTAAACATTTCCGGATTGGACCGAGACTTGTCAAGTAGCCTTGGTTTACTACCGGTAGACCGCCTGTCAAGTTTCGTACCATTTGGACTTCGTTTGATGCTCCAACGGTTAACCGAGGGACCGAAAAGGCCTCGTGTGTGTTGCAGCCCAACACCCCTCCATTTTGGCCCAAAACCGACCAAAACCCTCTCCATCATCTAGAGCGTTCGATCACGATCGCGTGGCCGAAAACCGCACCTCATTTGGACTCTCCTAGCTCCCTCCACCTCTATATAAAGAACCCCCCTTTTTAATTCACGGACGAAACCCTAGTACCACCCACCTCTCGCGCCGGCGGACATTTTTTTGTCCGGCCGGACACGTCCGGATCCACCCGCCGCCACCACATCAGCTCCCACGAGCCCCACTTCACCGCCGCCGCCAGGGCCCGCGGGGCCCATCGCCGGCCCTCCCGGCCCGAGGCTCCCGCGCCGCCCGCGCGTTGACCCGCCGCCCCAGCGCCTCCTCGCCTCCATCTCTGGCGGCCCGCACCACCGCGCCACAGCGTGCCTTCGCCGGTGGCCGCCTCGCCCCTCGCCGGCGACGACCGCGGCAGCGCCGCCCCACGCCACTCTCTCCTTCCACGCCGGCCGCCGCCCACCGCGTCCGCAGCTCCGGCCACCGGCGCCCGCGGCCACTCCACCAGCGTCCGCCGCCGCCTCCACTCCGTCTCCGGCAAGCACAACTCTGGCCGCTGCCTCGGTTCACGCGCCCGATCTAGTTCCAGATCTGAGATTCGGTTGAACTTTGACCTAATTTTCAGTAATATTTTGCCATGTTCATTGCATCGTAACTCCACATCCGTAGCTCCGTTTTGGGCATATAGCATATCAAAATGTTCGTCTCAGAGAGTACATCATTTCATCTTATTGCATCATTTGCATTTGAGTTCATCTTGATGCCCGAATTGCTGTTAGAAGAATGCTATTTGAGATAATTGTCAGATCTGCTGCTCCATTTAGATATTTGTCATTTTTGCCATGATTATTGTGTGCATGTTATGCCCATGAGCTCTACATGTATTTTGTTATATGTTTTGCCATCTATCCAGAGGTGCAACCCATGTATTTTTGTGAGGTGTGTGTTGACTAGCACAGGCTTGCAAAGTGGAGCATTCGTTAATGCTGATTTCAGGGACTTAGCATTTCCACTAAGTCCTTGACCTGTTTATCTCATATTGCCATATGTTCATGTTGTTTCCTAGTGATCTGTGCCTTTTTTGAGGATGATCAGTGAGGATGTTTTGTTAATCTTGTAGTGCTCTATCCATCCATGTCTTTGTTTGCAATTTTGGAGCACCCTAACTTGAGTCAATCGAGCTCTACTTTTGCCATTTCGTGAATCTGGGCAGATTGTCTACTTGTTAGCAATTTTGCCGAGGATGTTGTAGTTGATCCGTGCATGCTATGTTATTGTTCTTGCCATGTCTAGCTTGAATTTTGTGTATTCTTGATGGGTGTATGCTTAGATTATCATGACGTGCTCTGTAGTGAGTGCATCGAGCTCGTAAACATGCCTACTTGATATCTATTTCAGCATGCTCCAGTTTTCACTAAGTCTGAGAACGGACTATGTTTTTGCCATGTTCACATGCTTGCAAATGTATTTTATGATCCCTTTTGGCTCAAGGTCACTAAGGGACTTTTGTTAAGCTCTTTGAGTAGCTCCATGCCATGCTTTACTTTGCCATGTTCAGGTCCTGTAGCATATTGTTTTCATGCTCCAAAGAGTGCTATCTGATCTGAAATTCCAGACAAGTGTTAATTTCACTAAGTCTGAGATCTGTTTGCCAAATGCATTTTTGCCATGCTTGTTTGAGCCTGTTAATGGATGAATTGGCCGTAGCTCAGTGCTAGACTTTTGTTACGCATCATGAGAGGATCCCTGACATGTATTTTGTTGCCATTTTTGAGTGCTGTAGCATGTTCATCTTGTTGCATTTAGATGGCTACTTGCTGTAAATTGCAGAACATGGTCATATTTCAATCGCTTGCCATTTCCAAACCGTAACTCCGATTCCGGCGTTCTTTATATCGTTTTCAAGAGATTTCATCTCATCTTTCCAGTGGCACACTTGGATTTCCATGTTGAGGCCAGGTTCATTCATTCCTTGTCAAATCTTGCATATGCATCACATATTGCATCCCGCATAGCATACCATCTTTGCATCATATTGTTTGTGCTTTGCACGTGGTTGATTGTGTCCTTGTTGCTTGTTTGTCTTGTTTGGGTAGAGCCGGGAGACGAGTTCACTAACTAGGATCCCGTTGAGTTTGCTTTCGAGGATCCAGTCAACTCTGACAACTTTGCAGGCAAGATGATCATACCCTTGAAATCACTACTATTTTTGCTATGCTAGATGCTCGCTCTTTTGCTATGCCTATGCTACGATGCCTACCACTTGCTTATCATGCCTCCCAAATTGCCATGTCAAACCTCTAACCCACCATGTCCTAGCAAACCGTTGATTGGTTGTGTTACCGCTTTGCTCAACCCCTCTTATAGCGTTGTTAGTTGCAGGTGAAGATTGGAGACCGTTCCTTGTTGGAACATTATTTACTTGTTGGGATATCATTATATTGCCATGTTATCTTAATGCATCTATATACTTGGTAAAGGGTGGAAGGCTCGGCCTCTCGCCTAGTGTTTTGTTCCACTCTTGCCGCCCTAGTTTCCGTCATATCGGTGTTATGTTCCCGGATTTTGCGTTCCTTACGCGGTTGGGTTATAATGGGAAACCCTTGATAGTTCACCTTGATTAAAGCTTTTCCAGCAATGTCCAACCTTGGTTTTACCATTTGCCACCTAGCCTCTTTTCCCTTGGGTTTCCGGAGCCCGAGGGTCATCTTATTTAAACCCCCCCGGGCCAGTGCTCCTCTGAGTGTTGGTCCAAACCGAGCGATGTCCGGGGCTACCAGGGGCAACTCTGGGCTGGCCTACCCGACATCTGGCTCATCTGAGTGTGCTCTGAGAACGAGATATGTGCAGCTCCTATCGGGATTTGTCGGCACATTCGGGCGGTGTTGCTGGTTTTGTTTTAACTTGTCGAAGTGTCTTGAAGAACCGAGATACCGAGTCTGATCGGAACGTCTCGGGAGGAGGTCTATTCCTTCATTGACCATGAGAGCTTGTCATGGGCTAAGTTGGGACTCCCCTGCAGGGATTTGAACTTTCGAAAGCCGTGCCCGCGGTTATGGGCAGATGGGAATTTCTTAATGTCCGGTTGTTAGATAACTTGAACATTAACTTAATTAAAATGAATCAACAGTGTGAGTTACCGTGATGGTCTCTTCTCGGCGGAGTCCGGGAAGTGAACACGGTGTTGGAGTAATGCGTGCGCAGGTTGTTCTCTAGTTACTCGCTCGCGCTTTGCCTCCTCTTCTCGCTCTCTTTTGCGAACAGGATAGCCACCATATATGCTAGTCGCTTGCTGCAGCTCCACATGTTTACCCTTGCCTTACCTATTAAGCTTAAATAGTCTTGATCGCGAGGGTGCGAGATTGCTGAGTCCCTGTGGCTCACAGATTACTTCCAAACCAGATGCAGGGCCTGATGTTTCCGCTCCAGATGACGCGCTTGAGCTCAAGTGGGAGTTCGACGAGGACTCACGCCGATACTACGTGTCTTTCCCTGATGATCAGTAGTGGTGCCCAGTTGGGGTGATTGGGACCGTGTCGCATGTTGGGCTATCTTTTATTTTGGTGCCATAGTCGGGCCATGAGTGTTTGAATGTGGTAATGCTTTTTATGTACTTGATTGACGTGGCGAGCGTAAGCCAACTATGTACCTCCCCTTTTATTATCTATATATTACATGGGATGTTGTGATGATTGCCTAACTTGCGACATTGCTTTCAATGCGGTTATGTCTCTAAGTCGTGCCTCGACACGTGGGAGCTATAGCCGCATCGAGGGCGTTACAAGTTGGTAATCAGAGCCTTCCCCGACCTTAGGAGCCCCCATTGCTTGATCGTTTTTAGCAGCCGTTGTTGAGTCTAGAAAAATGTTTTGAGTCATTTAGGAATTATATATCGGAGAGTTTAGGAATTCTTTTTACTCCCCAGTCCCCTCATCGCTCTGGTAAGGCATCCTGACGTAGAGTTTTGACTCTTCTCTTCTCAAATTTCACTAAATTTTTTTTAGGATCACGCGGGTATCTTGGAATCGTTCCGATGGTTTTGTGATGAGAACATTGTTCTCGGTGCCTCCTGTCTTTAGGGGTTGTGGCAGTGTCCCGGGGAGTTGAGCTCCGAGGTGTTGTCGTCACAATTTTATCGTTGCAGTTCTGGAATACCTGAGTTTAGTACGCCGACATCGAAAATCTCTTTTATGTAGTTCGTTGGTGAGATAACCTCGACGCCATCCAGTACTGGGGCGGGAGTTTGGGAGTATCGCCATAACTTGTATAACGGATGCTTTTCGAAGGTTGAGGTAGATGGTTTCCGAAGTTTTTCTCGGTTATGTGTTGAAGGATGGATACAGCTGGATGTAGGATTTGCTAGATTTGGGTGAGATATTATGCTTCCCCTGTATCCCCAACACCTGATTGCATGACCGGAAAGGTTCGGGAGTTTCATAGGTGGGAATTCTTGTAGCTCTAGTTCTTCTTCCACGGATATTTGGTTTGAGATTGGGATTTCTTACCGAGTATTCGTTCTTGATCCGTACCTTGTTGATTTATTTCTCTACCTAAATTCTAAGTGGCTTCTCAATTTATGGATATGTGACCATTTCAAGAGGAATGCATTCGTTCTTATGTTCGGATGTGAAGACTTTATGTTGCAATTTTTCATTCCATTGGATTCAGCTTCAATATTTGTCTGTCAATGTGCTAATGGATGTCAACCTCTTCAGGATGGCTCCTCCAACACGCACGACTCCGAATCCTGATCCGCCACCACCTCCACCTCCTCCAGAGGCATGGCAAGCTGTGATGGCCGCAACCAATGCAAACACGCAGTTGATCATGCAAATTCTTCAAGAGCGCAATCAAGCGAACCAAGGCAACCAAGGCAACAATCAGAATCACTTTGCTACACTCAACCAGGTCCTTGCTAATGGGCCAAAGACTTTCAGCAATTGTGTTGAGGCAACTGATGCTGACGATTGGCTCGTGGACCTGTGCAAGCATTTCAAGTGCAGTAACGTCCGGCCTGAGGACTTTGTCAAGTTCGCTTCCTTCCAACTCAAAGACCAAGCTGAAGAGTGGTTCCAGCAGTACAAGGATTCCAGAGGTGGACGTGTGATTACCTGGGATGAATTCTGTCAAGACTTCAAAGCTCACCATATCCCTCAGAGCGTGGTTGAAAGCAAGCGTGAGTAATTCCGCAACCTGAAGCAAGGCTCTTTGTCTGTCTATGACTACAACAAGTTGTTTCAGAAGCTCGCCCGCTTTGCCAAGCAGGACGTCCCTGATGAGAAGAGCATGATATACCAGTTCAGGGATGGTCTCAAAGAAGAAATCCAACTAGCTCTTGTTCTCTTTGAGCCCTTGAGGTACGATGAGTTCTACAACATGGCATTGAAGCAAGAGGCTGCACAACTGAGGTGTGATGCTTCCAAGAAGCGAGTCAGAGACACTACTCCGTCTTCCTCTACTCAAGTGGCCAAGCAGCAGAAGTATTGGCTTCCTCCTCCTCCATTTCGTCAGCCGTATCAGAAGAGCAAAGGTGGCAGTGGATCTTCCCACCCACCCAACCCTGGCTTTCAGAACAAGACTTCGTCTCAAGATCCAAGATCAAGTGCTCCGTATCACCGTCCGCTTTCAGAGGTCACGTGCAACAAGTGCCAACAGAAGGGTCACTATGCCAACAAATGCTTCAACCAGAGGCGCCTCCCTCCTCCTCCTCCTCCTGTGAGATCGGCAAGTACAGCTATGGTCAAGCATAACACCAAGTCCGCCAAGGTCAACTTGCTGAATGCAGCTCAGGAAGAGGACTCGTCAGATGTCATCTTGGGTAACCTTCCTGTTAATGATATTCCTGCAAAAGTTCTTTTTGACACGGGTGCATCGCATTGTTTCATCTGAAGACCATTTTTTTCTAAGCATGAGTTGCCTTTACAAGATTTGCCTAGACAGTTATCTGTTGTTTCTCCGGGTAAATTCATGAATGCTAGCGCTATTGCTCCGGATGTTACTATCACGTTGGGCGACTACAAGTTCCTTTCTTCTCCGGTGGTTCTTGGTAACTCGGATATTGATCTTATTCTCGGAATGGATTGGCTTCTAAGCACAAGGCGCATCTTGATTGTGCTGCTAGGCAGATTCAATTGACTCATTCGTCTGAGGATGTAATTGTCTTTGCCGCTCGTGACGATACCATCCATCTGTTTTCTCTCAATGAGAAGGGTGAACTGGATGCTATCTCGCAGATTCCAGTCGTTTGCGAATATCAAGACGTCTTTCCAGAAGAGCTTCCAGGAATGCCTCCGCACCGGCCAGTTGAATTCATCATCGATCTTGATCCTGGCACGGAACCAGTGTGCAAGCGTCCTTACAAGCTCGGACCTGAAGAGTTGAAGGAGCTGAAGAAGCAACTCAATATTCAAGAGAGAATGGGTCTCATCCGGCCTAGTTCTTCTCCGTGGGGTTGTGGTGTTCTTTTTGTGAAGAAGAAAGATGGAACGGACCGACTTTGTGTTGACTACCGTCCATTGAACAAGAAGACTATCAAGAACAAATACCCACTTCCCAACATCAACGAGCTGTTCGAACAACTCAAAGGTGCCCAAGTATTCTCCAAGCTTGATCTCCATATGGGTTATCATCACATTCGAATCCGAGAGCAAGATATTCCCAAGACGGCTTTCAGGACAAGCTATGGTTCATATGAATACACTGTCATGTCTTTTGGCCTCGTTAACGCTCCTCCGACGTTCTCTCGCATGATGAACTTCATCTTCAACGCCTACACCAATGACTTCGTTTTGGTCTATCTCGACGAAATTCTGGTCTTTTCAAAGAACAAGGAAGATCATGCCAAGCACTTGCGTTTGGTACTCGATAAGCTAAGGGAACACCAGTTCTACGCCAAGTTCTCCAAGTGCGAATTTTGGCTCGATGAGGTTCTTTATCTTGGTCATATCATGTCGACCAAGGGCATTGCGGTGAATCCTGAGAAGGTGTCTGCAATTGTGAATTGGGAACCTCCTCAGAACGTGAAGCAACTCCGTAGCTTCCTTGGTCTCGCAAGCTACTGTCGAAGATTCGTTGAAAACTTTTCTAAGATCGCGAAGCCTCTCTCAAATCTTCTCCAGAAGCACGTCAAGTACGTTTGGTCTCCGGAGTGTGACATTGCTTTCAACACTTTGAAAGAGAAATTAGTCACTGCTCCAGTTCTGACTCCGCCTGATGAATCCAAGCCGTACGAGGTCTTTTGCGATGCCTCTCTCCAAGGTCTTGGCGCAGTGTTGATGCAAGAGAAGAAAGTTGTGGCTTATACCTCTCGCCAGTTGAAGCCCAATGAGAAGAACTACCCCACTCATGATCTCGAGTTGGCGGCAGTTGTGCATGCTCTTTTGACTTGGAGACATCTCTTATTGGGAAGAAAAGTGGACATTTTCACTGATCACAAGAGTCTCAAGTACATCTTCACTCAGCCTAATCTCAACCTAAGGCAAACTCGATGCGTCTAAATGATTCAAGAGTATAATCCGAGTATCGAGTATACTCCAGGCAAGGCCAATGTGATTGCTGACGCATTGAGCAGGAAGGCTTATTGCAACAGTCTGATTCTCAAGCCTTATCAACCCGAGCTTTGTGAAGCTTTCCGCAAACTTAATCTGCAAGTTGTTCCTCAAGGTTTCCTCGCCAACCTTCAAGTCTCTCCTACCTTGGAAGACCAGATTCGCCAAGCCCAGCTTTCTTGATGTTATGGTGAAAAAGGTGAAGATTGGGATTGCCAAGAGTCAACCCAAGTACAAGTGCTACCGCCTTGATGACAAGGATACTCTCTTCTTCGAGGATCGTATTGTTGTGCCCAAAGGTGACCTTCGTAAGGTGATCATGAACGAGGCTCACAATTCTCTCCTCTCCATCCACCCTGGGGGCACGAAGATGTATCAGGACCTCAAGCAGGCTTATTGGTGGACTCGAATGAAGCGCGAGATTGCTCAATTCGTGAATGAATGTGATGTCTGCAGAAGAGTGAAGGCAGAACACCAAAGACCAGCTGGTCTCCTCCAACCTCTTGCCATTTCAGAATGGAAGTTTGACCACATTGATATGGACTTCGTGACTGGGTTTCCAAAGTCCAAACGTGGCAATGATGCTATATTCGTTGTCATCGACAAACTCACTAAAGTGGCTCACTTTCTGCCTATCAAAGAGTCAATCACTGCAGCTCAATTGGCAGAACTCTATACCTCTCGAATTGTCTCTCTGCACGGTATTCCACAAGTGATCTCTTCAGACCGTGGAAGCATCTTTACCTCCAAGTTTTGGGATTCTTTTCAGAAGGCCATGGGCACCAACATCTGCTTCAGCACAGCTTTCCATCCTCAAACTAGCGGTCAAGTCGAGCGTGTCAATCAGATTCTTGAAGATATGCTCAGGGCTTGTGTGATCTCCTTCGGCATGAAGTGGGAGGATTGTCTTCCATATGCTGAATTCTCCTACAACAACAGTTTTCAAGCAAGTTTGGGCAAGGCCCCATTTGAAATTCTATATGGTAGGAAGTGCCGTACCCCTCTCAACTAGTCTGAAACCGGTGAACGTCAGCTTCTCGGAAATAACTTAATCACAGAGGCAGAGGAAATGTGCAAAGTCATTCGAGATAACCTCAAAGCAGCCCAATCCTGCCAGAAGAGCTACTATGATAGCAAGCACCGTGATTTGGCTTTCGAGATCGGAGATCATGTTTACCTCCGCGTCTCTCCAATGAAAGGTACTCGTCGCTTCAGTATCAAAGGGAAGCTTGCCCCTAGATACGTGGGACCTTTCAAGATTGTCAGCAAGAGAGGTGATCTCGCCTATCAACTCGAGCTTCCTTCAAACTTTGCAAATGTGCATGACGTGTTCCATGCCTCTCAGCTCCGAAAGTGCTTCAGGACTGCTGACCGCACCGTCAACTTCGAGGTCATTGAGCTCCAAGAAGATCTCTCTTATCGTGAGCACCCCGTTGCTATTCTTGAAGAGACTGAACGCAAGACTCGCAACAAGTCAATCAAATTCCTCAAAGTCAAGTGGTCACACCATTCCGACCGTGAAGCTACCTGGGAACGCGAGGATCACCTCCGTTCTAAGTACCCGGCGTTCTTTCAGTCCTAGATCTCGGGACGAGATCCTTTCGTAGTGGTGGAGTGTTGAAACACCCCGGATATGATTTACCCAATATGTACTCCAACTCTTGCCGTTTCCGGCCTTAAGTTATTTTATTTTCTCGGGTTCGGGTTTTTGTCTCCGTGTGTTGTTGTCGTTTTCATGCATCTCATATCATGTCATCATGTCCATTGCATTTGCATATGTGTTCATCTCATGCATTCGAGCATTTTCCCCGTTGTTCGTTTTGCATTCCGGCGCTTTGTTCTCCTTCGGTGGTCATTTCTACCTTTCTTTCGTGTGTGGGGGTTAAACATTTTCGGATTGGACCGAGACTTGTCAAGCGGCCTTGGTTTACTACCGGTAGACCGCCTGTCAAGTTTCGTACCATTTGGACTTCGTTTGATGCTCCAACGGTTAACCGAGTGACCGAAAAGGCCTCGGTGTGTTGCAGCCCAACACCCCTCCATTTTGGCCCAAAACCCACCAAAACCCTCTCCATCATCTAGAGCGTTCGATCACGATCGCGTGGCCCAAAACCGCACCTCATTTGGACTCTCCTAGCTCCCTCCACCTCTATATAAAGAACCCCCCTTTTTCAATTCACGGACGAAACCCTAGTACCACCCACCTCTCACGCTGGCGGACATTTTTTTGTCCGGCCGGACACGTCCGGATCCACCCGCCGCCGCCACGTCAGCTCCCGCGAGCCCCACTTCGCTGCCGCCGCCAGGGCCCGCGGGGCCCATCGCCGGCCCTCCCGGCCCGAAGCTACCGCGCCGCCCGCGCGTTGACCCCGCCGCCCCAGCGCCTCCTCACCTCCATCTCCGGCGGCCCGCGCCACCGTGCCGCAGCGTGCCCTCACCGGCGGCCGCCTCGCCCCTCGCCGGCGACGACCACGGCAGCGCCGCCCCATGCTGCTCTCTCCTTCCACGCCGGCCACCGCCCACCGCGTCCGCAGCTCCGGCCACCGGCGCCCGCGGCCACTCCACCAGCGTCCGCCGCCTCCTCCACTCCGTCTCCGGTGAGCACAGCTCCAGCCGCCGCCTCGGTTCACGCGCCCGATCTAGTTCCAGATCAGAGATTCGGTTGAACATTGACCTAATTTTCAGTAATATTTTTCCATGTTCATTGCATCGTAACTCCGCATCCGTAGCTCCGTTTTGGGCATATAGCATATGAAAATGTTCATCTCAGAGAGTACATCATTTCATCTCATTGCATCATTTGCATTTGAGTTCATCTTGATGCCCGAAATGCTGTTAGAAGAATGCTATTTGAGATAATTGTCAGATCTGCTGCTCCATTTAGATATTTGTCATTTTTGCCATGATTATTGTGTGCATGTTATGCCCATGAGCTCTACATGTGTTTTGTTATATGTTTTGCCATCTATCCAGAGGTGCAACCCATGTATTTTTGTGAGGTGTGTGTTGACTAGCACAGGCTTGCAAAGTGGAGCATTCGTTAATGTTGATTTCAGGGACTTAGCATTTTCACTAAGTCCTTGACCTGTTTATCTCATATTGCCATATGTTCATGTTGTTTCCTAGTGATCCATGCCTTTTTTGAGGATGATCAGTGAGGATGTTTTATTAATCTTGTAGTTCTCTATCCATCCATGTCTTTGTTTGCAATTTTGGAGCACCCTAGCTTGAGTCAATCGAGCTCTACTTTTGCCATTTCGTGAATCTGGGCAGATTGTCTACTTGTTAGCAATTTTGCCGAGGATGTTGTAGTTGATCCGTGCATGCTATGTTATTGTTCTTGCCATGTCTAGCTTGAATTTTGTGTATTCTTGATGGGTGTATGCTTAGATTGTCATGACGTGCTCTGTAGTGAGTGCATCGAGCTCGTAAACATGCCTACTTGATATCTGTTTCAGCATGCTTCAGTTTTCACTAAGTCTGATAACTGACTATGTTTTTGCCATGTTCACATGCTTGCAAATGTATTTTCTGATCCCTTTTGGCTCAAGGTCACTAAGGGACTTTTGTTAAGATCTTTGAGTAGCTCCATGCCATGATTTACTTTGCCATGTTCAGGTCCTGTAGCATATTGTTTTCATGCTCCAAAGAGTGCTATCTGATCTGAAATTCCAGACAAGTGTTAATTTCACTAAGTCTGAGATCTGTTTGCCAAATGCATTTTTGCCATGCTTGTTTGAGCTTGTTAATGGATGAATTGGCCTTAGCTCATTGCTATACTTTTGTTACGCATCATGAGAGGATCCCTGCCATGTATTTTGTTGCCATGTTTGAGTGCTGTAGCATGTTCATCTTGTTGCATTTAGATGGCTACTTGCTATAAATCGCAGAACATGGTCATATTTGAATCGCTTGCCATTTCCAAACCGTAACTCCGATTCCGGCGTTCTTTATATCGTTTTCAAGAGATTTCATCTCATCTTTCAAGTGGCACACTTAGATTTCCATGTTGAGGCCAGGTTCATTCATTACTTGTCAAATCTTGCATATGCATCACATATTGCATCCCGCATAGCATACCATCTTTGCATCATATTGTTTGTGATTTGCACGTGGTTGATTGTGTCCTTGTTGCTTGTTTGTCTTGTTTGGGTAGAGCCAGGAGATGAGTTCGCTAACTAGGAGCCCGTTGAGTTTGCTTTCGAGGGTCCAATCAACTCTGACAACTTTGCAGACAAGATGATCATACCCTCGAAATCACTACTATTTTTGCTATGCTAGATGCTCGCTCTTTTGCTATGCCTATGCTACGATGCCTACCACTTGTTTATCATGCCTACCAAATTGCCATGTCAAACCTCTAACCCACCATGTCCTAGCAAACTGTTGATTGGCTGTGTTACCGCTTTGCTCAGCCCCTCTTATAGCGTTGTTAGTTGCAGGTGAAGATTGGAGACCGTTCCTTGTTGGAACATTATTTACTTGTTGGGATATCATTATATTGCCATGTTATCTTAATGCATCTATATACTTGGTAAAGGGTGGAAGGCTCGGCCTCTCGCCTAGTGTTTTGTTCCAATCTTGCCGCCCTAGTTTCCGTCATATCGGTGTTATGTTCCCGGATTTTGCGTTCCTTACGAGGTTGGGTTATAATGGGAACCCCTTGATAGTTCGCCTTGATTAAAGCTTTTCCAGCAATGCCCAACCTTGGTTTAACCATTTTCCACCTAGCCTCTTTTCCCTTGGGTTTCCGGAGCCCGAGGGTCATCTTATTTAAACCCCCCCGGGCCAGTGCTCCTCTGAGTGTTGGTCCAAACCGAGCGATGTCCGGGGCTACCAGGGGCAACTCTGGGCTGGCCTACCCGACGTCTGGCTCATCTGAGTGTGCCCTGAGAACGAGATATGTGCAGCTCCTATCGGGATTTGTCGGCACATTCGGCGGTGTTGCTGGTTTTGTTTTAACTTGTCGAAGTGTCTTGAAGAACCGAGATACCGAGTCTGATCGGAACGTCTCGGGAGGAGGTCTATTCCTTCGTTGACCGTGAGAGCTTGTCATGGGCTAAGTTGGGGCTCCCCTGCAGGGATTTGAACTTTCGAAAGCCGTGCACGCGGTTATGGGCAGATGGGAATTTGTTAATGTCCGGTTGTTAGATAACTTGAACATTAACTTAATTAAAATGAATCAACAGTGTGAGTTACCGTGATGGTCTCTTCTCGGCGGAGTCCGGGAAGTGAACACGGTGTTGGAGTAATGCTTGGGCAGGTTGTTCTCTAGTTACTCGCTCGTGCTTTGCCTCCTCTTCTCGCTCTCTTTTGCGAACAGGATAGCCACCATATATGCTAATCGCTTGCTGCAGCTCCACATGTTTACCCTTGCCTTACCTATTAAGCTTAAATAGTCTTGATTGCAAGGGTGCGAGATTGCTGAGTCCCTATGGCTCACAGATTACTTCCAAACCAGATGCAGGGCCTGATGATTCCACTCCAGATGACGCGCTTGATCTCAAGTGGGAGTTCGACGAGGACTCACGCCGATACTATGTGTCTTTCCCTGATGATCAGTAGTGGTGCCCAGTTGGGGTGATCGGGACCGTGTCGCATGTTGGTTTATCTTTTATTTTGGTGCCGTAGTCGGGCCATGAGTGTTTGAATGTTGTAATGCTTTTTATGTACTTGATTGATGTGGGGAGTGTAAGCCAACTATGTACCTCCCCTTTTATTATCTATATATTACATGGGATGTTGTGATGATTGCCTAACTTGCGACATTGCTTTCAATGCGGTTATGTCTCTAAGTTGTGCCTCGACACGTGGGAGCTATAGCCGCATTGAGGGCGTTACATTTACGTGGAGAGGCTGACAGCTGGGTCCACGGCAGCCGCAAGGAAGTGCCTCCTTATTACGTGGAAAATAATTATTCCTCCACCTGACAGCAGGGACCCACCGGACGAGCCACCAGTATTTCGCGAAAAAAAACGTTTCCCCCTGTCTGCTGGGACCCATAGGACGGGCCACCGTATTTCGCGAAAAAAACGTTCCCCCCCGTTGTCAGCTCGGACCCACCGGAAGTGCCTCCTTATTACGCACAAAAAATGAATACCCCCTGCTAGCTGGGACCCACCTTGGTGGGAGGCTGACTTGTGGGCCTACTAAGTTGACTGGGATGGAGGCCTTTGTCAACTTTAGTCAATATATGAACGATTCTAGCTGCAGTGACCGTACGATGTCCATCCAACGGCCGTAGTGCTTCTTCAACCTCTGGTCTTCTTGCTCCAGCCGCCCAAAGCAGCGCCGGTCGTGCCGCCTGCTCCTGCTGCCCGTGGCCGGCTGTGATGCCGCGGAGGCCTCACTGCCCCCTACTACACTCACAGCGGGCCAGGCCATCCCTCTACGCACCCACACCCCCTGTTATTTTGCGGCGACGGCAGCCTCTCACCGCAGCCGAACAAGTGAACCCTCATACTCCTCTACACGTGGGCATCCACTGTCGCGTCTTCCCTGGCTCCGCGTCGTCCCCTTCCTAGGCCTCACCGTCGTCCACCGCCTTGGTGCTCTCAGCGCGGCGTGGTCAACGTGGTCAAGGAATGGCTTCCATCGGACGTGGACTGTACGTGGATAGGCTGACAGCTGGGTCCATGGCCGCATCAAGGAAGTGCCTCCTTATTACGCGCAAAATAATTATTCCTCCACCTGGCAGTGGGGACCCACCGGACGGGCCACCGTATTTCGCGAAAAAAAAGTCCCCCCTGACTGCTGGGACCCTCCAGCTACATCTTCGCATGCAAGGAAGTGCGTCCGAAAAAAAACGATTCGCCCCCTGACTGCTGGGACCCACCAACTACATATTCGCACGCACGGAAGTGCGTCCGAAAAAAAGATTCGCCCCCCTGATACGTCCATTTTGCATCATGCTTTTATATCAATATTTATTGCATTATGGGTTGTTATTTCACATTATGTCACAATACTTATGGCTATTCTCTCTTATTTTACAAGGTTTACATAAGGAGGGAGAATGCCGTCAGCTGGAATTCTGGGCTGGAAAAGGAGCAAATATTAGAGACCTATTCTGCACAACTCCAAAAGTCCTGAAACTCCACGGAATACCTTATAATAAATAATGAAAAATCCTCGCCAAAGGTGAAGGCCAGGGGGCCCACACCCTTCTCATGAGGGTGGGGGGCGCCCCCCCCTAGGGCGTGCCCCCTACCTTGTGGCTCCCCTGGTGGCTCTCCGATGACCATCTTCTCCTATATGAAGTCTTTCATCAAGAAAAAAAATAAGAAGCAACCTTTCGGGACGAAACTCCGCCGCCACGAGGCGTAACCTTGGCAGATCCAATCTAGAGCTCCGGCAGAGCTGTTCTGCCGGGGAAACTTCCCTCCCGGAGGGGGAAATCATTGCCATCGTCATCACCAACGCTCCTCTCATCGGGAGAGGGCAATCTCCATCAACATCTTCATCAGCATCATCTCATCTCAAAACCCTAGTTCATCTCTTGTATCCAATTCTTGTCTCCAAGTCCGGGATTGGTGCTAGTAGGTTGCTAGTAGTGTTAATTACTCCTTGTAGTTGATGTTAGTTGGTTTAATTGGTGAAAGATCATATGTTCAGATCCTATATGCATATTAATACCCCTCTGATTATGAATATGTTTATGCTTTGTGAGTAGTTATGTTTGTTCCTGAGGACAAGGGAGAAGTCTTGCTATTAGTAGTCATGTGAATTTGGTATTCGTTCGATATTTTGATGAGACGTATGTTGTATAGCCTCTAGTGGTGTTATGTGAACGTCGACTACATAACACTTCACCATTATTTGGGCCTAGAGGAAGGCATTGGGAAGTAATAAGTAGATGATGGGTTGCTAGAGTGACAGAAGCTTAAACCCTAGTTTATGCGTTGCTTCGTAAGGGGCTGATTTGGATCCATATGTTTCATGCTATGGTTAGGTTTACCTTAATACTTTTGTTGTAGTTGCGGATGCTTGCAATAGAGGTTAATCATAACTGGGATGTTTGTTCAAGTAAGAACAGCACCCAAGCACCGGTCCACCCACATGTCAAATTATCAAAGTACCGAACGCGAATCATATGAACGTCATGAAAACTAGCTTGACGATATTCCCATGTGTCCTCGGGAGCGCTTTTCCTTATATAAGAGTTTGTCCAGGCTTGTCCTTTTCTACAAAAAGGATTGGGCCACCTTGCTGCACTTTATTTACTTTTGTTACTTGTTGCTTGTTACAAATTATCTTATCACAAAACTATCTGTTACCACTTATTTCAGTACTTGCAGAGAATACCTTGCTGAAAACCGTTTATGATTTCCTTCTGCTCCTCATTGGGTTCGACACTCTTACTTATCGAAAGGACTATGATAGATCCCCTATACTTGTGGGTCATCAATACTCTTTTCTGGCGCCGTTGCCGGGGAGTGAAGCGCCTTTGGTAGGTGGAATTTGGTAAGGAAAATTTTATATAGTGTGCTGAAATTTACTGTCACTTGTTACTATGGAAAGTAATCCTCTGAGGGGATTTTTCGGGGTATCTTCACCCCGACCAGTAGAGCAAAGAGTTTCTCCCCAACCTACTGAACCTATTGAAAATTAAATTCCTTATGAGTATCCTTCGAGTATAATAGAAAAACTGCTAGCTAATCCTTTTACAGGAGATGGAACAAAGCATCCTGATGAACACCTAATATATGTGGATGAAGTTTGTGGATTATTTAAGCTTGCAGGTATTGCCGATGATGTTGCTAAGAAGAAGGTCTTCCCTTTATCTTTGAAGGGGGGCGCATTGACATGGTATAGGCTATGTGATGATATGGGATCATGGAACTATAAAAGATTGAAATTGGAATTTCATCAAAAGTATTACCCTATGCATCTTGTTCATCATGATCGCAATTATATATATAATTTTTGGCCTCGCGAAGGAGAAAGCATCGCTCAATCTTGGGGGAGGCTTAAACCAGTGCTATATTCATGCCCCAATCATGAGCTTCCAAGAGAAACAATTCTTCAAAAAAATTATGCTTGGCTTTCTGAAAATAATCGCACCATGCTCGATACTTCTTGTGCTGGCTCTTTTATGATGAAGACTATTGGATTTAGATGGGATTTATTGGATAGAATTAAACGCAACTCTGAAGATTGGGACCTCGACAATGGTAAGGAGTCAGGTATGACACCTAAGTTTGATTGTGTTAAATCTTTTATGGATACCGATATTTTCTGTAAGTTTAGCACTAAATATGGACTTGATTCTGAGATAGTAGCTTCTTTCTGTGAATCTTTTGCTACTTATGTTGATCTCCCTAAGGAGAAGTGGTTTAAATATCATCCTCCCATAGAAGTAAAAGTAGCTGCACCTATTAAAGTTGAAGAAAAGACTGTCACTTATAATGATCCTATTGTTCCTACTTCGTATGTTGAGAAACAACCTTTCCCTGTTAGGATAAAGGATCATGCTAAAGCTTCAACTGTGGTTCGTAAAAGCAATATTAAAACATATACACCTCCCGAGCAAGTTAAAGTTGAACCTAATATTGCTATTGTTAAAGAGATCTTGTCTGATAATATTGATGGGCATGTTATTCAGTTCTGCGGTGAAACTGCTAGAATTGCTAAACCTTGTGCTAAAGATAAACATAGACTTGTGGTAGGTGTGCCTGTTATTTCTGTTAAAATAGGAGATCATTGTTATCATGGCTTATGTGATATGTGTGCTAGTGCTAGTGTTATACCTTATGACTTGTATAAAGAAATCAAGCATGAAATTGCACCTGCTGAGTTAGAAGATATTGATGTCACAATTAAACTTGCTAATAGAGATACTATTTCAGCAATGGGAATTGTTAGAGATGTTGAAGTTGTGCGGGAAAACTAAATATCCTGCTGATTTTCTTGTTCTTAGTTCTCCACAAGATAGCTTTTGTCCCATTATATTTGGTAGACCCTTCTTGAATACAGTTAATGCTAGGATAGACTGCGAAAAGAATGTTGTCACTATTGGCTTGGATGATATGACTCATGAGTTTAATTTCTCTAATTTTAGTAAACAACACCGCGAAGAAGAATTGCCTAGTAAGGATGAAATTATTGGTCTTGTTTATATTACCGTCCCTCCTAATGATCCTTTAGAAAAATATTTGCTAGACCATGAGAATGATATGTTTATGAATGAAAGAAGGGAAATAGATGAAGTATTCTTTAAACAAGAACCTATGCTAAAACACAATTTGCCTGTTGAAATCCTAGGGGATCCTCCCCCACCTAAGGGTGATCCCGTGTTTGAGCTTAAACCATTGCCTGATAATCTTAAATATGCCTATCTTGATGAAAAGAAGATATATACTGTTTATTATTAGTGCTAACCTTTCAGAGCATGAAGAAGAAAGATTATTGAAAACTCTGAAGAAGCACCGTGCTGCTATTGGATATACTCTTGATGATCTCAAGGGCATTAGTCCCACTCTATGTCAACATAAAATAAATTTGGAAGCAGATGCCAAACCAGTTCGTGATCCTCAATGATGTTTGAATCCTAAAATGAAGGAAGTGGTAAGAAAAGAAATACTAAAGCGTCTAGAGGCAGGTATAATTTATCCCGTTGCTGATAGTCAGTGGGTAAGTCATGTTCATTGTGTCCCTAAGAAGGGAGGTATTACTGTTGTTCCTAATGATAAAGATGAATTGATTCCACAAAGAATTATTACAGGTTATAGGATGGTAATTGATTTCCGCAAATTAAATAAAGCTACTAAGAAAGATCATTACCCCTTACCTTTTATCGATCAAATGCTAGAAATATTATGCAAACACATACATTACTGCTTTCTAGATGGTTATTCTGGTTTCTCTCAAATACCTGTGTCGGCTAAAGATCAATCAAAGACTACTTTTACATGCCCTTTTGGTACTTTTGCTTATATGCGTATGCCTTTTGGTTTATGTAATGGACCTGCTACCTTTCAAAGATGCATGATGGCTATATTCTCTGACTTTTGTGAAAAGATTTGTGAAGTTTTCATGGACGACTTTTCCGTCTATGGATCTTCTTTTGATGATTGCTTGAGCAATCTTGATCGAGTTTTGCAGAGATGTGAAGAAACTAATCTTGTCTTGGATTGGGAAAAGTGCCACTTTATGGTTAATGAAGGTATTGTCTTGGGGCATAAAATTTCTGAAAGAGGTATTGAAGTTGATAAAGCCAAGGTTGATGCTATTGAAAAGATGCCATGTCCCAAGGACATCAAAGGTATAAGAAGTTTCCTTGGTCATGCTGGATTTTATAGGAGGTTTATTAAGGACTTCTCAAAAATTTCTCAGCCTCTTACTAATTTATTACAAAAAGATATACCATTTGTCTTTGATGATGATTGTGTAGAAGCATTTGAAATACTTAAGAAAGCATTAGTCTCTGCACCTGTTGTTCAGCCACCTGATTGGAATTTACCCTTTGAAATTATGTGTGATGCTAGCGATTATGATGTAGGTGATGTTCTAGGGCAAAGAGTTGATAAGAAATTAAATGTTATCCATTATGCTAGTAAGACCCTAGACAATGCTCAAAGAAATTATGCTACTACTGAAAAAGAACTTTTAGCACTTGTATTTGCATGTGATAAGTTCAGACCTTATATTGTCGATTCTAAAGTAACTATCCACACTGATCATGCTGCTATTAAATATCTTATGGAAAAAAGATGCTAAACCTAGACTTATTAGATGGGTTCTCTTGCTACGAGAATTTGATTTGCATATTGTTGATAGAAAAGGAGCTGAGAACCCCGTTACAGACAACTTATCTAGGTTAGAGAATGTTCTTGATGACCCACTACCTATTGATGATTGCTTTCCTGATGAACAATTAAATGTCATAAGTACTTCTCGTAGTACCCCTTGGTATGCTGATTATGCTAAGTACGTAGTTGCTAAATTTATACCACCTAGCTTCATATACCAACAAAAGAAAAAGTTCTTCTATGATTTGAGACATTACTTTTGGGATGACCCACATCTTTATAAAGAAGGAGTAGATGGTGTTATTAGACGTTGTGTACCTGAGCATGAACAGGAACAGATCCTACGCAAGTGCCACTCCGAAACTTATGGAGGACACCACGCGGGAGATAGAACTGCACATAAGGTATTGCAATCCGGTTTTTATTGGCCTACTCTCTTCAAGGATGCCCGTAAGTTTGTCCTATATTGTGATGAATGTCAAAGAATTGGTAATATTAGTAGACGTCAAGAAATGCCTATGAATTATTCACTTGTTATTGAACCGTTTGATGTTTGGGGCTTTGATTATATGGGACCTTTTCCTGCCTCTAATGGATATACACATATTTTAGTTGCTGTTGATTACGTTACTAAGTGGGTAGAAGCTATTCCAACTAGTAGTGCTGATCATAACACTTCTATTAAAATGCTTAAAGAAGTTATTTTTTCGAGGTTTGGAGTCCCTAGATATTTAATGACTAATGGTGGTTCACATTTTATTCATGGTGCTTTCCATAAAATGCTTGCTAAATATGACGTCAATCATAGAATTGCATCTCCGTATCCACAGTCTAGTGGTCAAGTAGAATTCAGTAATAGAGAACTCAAATTAATTTGGAAAAGACTGTCAATAGGTCTAGAAAGAATTGGTCCAAGAAACTTGATGATGCATTATGGGCCTATAGAACTGCATATAAAAATCCTATGGGTATGTCTCCGTATAAAATGGTATATGGAAAAGCATGTCACTTACCTCTCGAACTAGTACATAAGGCATATTGGGCTATTAAAGAGCTCAACTATGATTTCAAACTTGCCGGTGAAAAGAGGTTATTTGATATTAGCTCACTTGATGAATGGAGAACCCAAGCTTATGAAAATGCCAAATTGTTTAAAGAAAAGGTTAAAAGATGGCATGACAAAAGGATACAAAAGCATGAGTTTAATGTAGGTGATTATGTATTGCTATACAACTCTCGTTTAAGATATTTTGCAGGGAAACTTCTCTCTAAATGGGAAGGCCCCTATGTTATCGAGGAGGTCTATCGTTCCGGTGCCATAAAAATTAACTTCGAAGGCACAAATCCGAAGGTGGTAAACGGTCAAAGAATCAAACATTATATCTCAGGTAATCCCATAAATGTTGAAACCAATATTATTGAAACCGTAACCCCGGAGGAATACATAAGGGACACTTGCTAGAATGTTTCATACTCTGAAAAGGAATGGGTATGTGGTACGGTAAGTAAACCGACTCCAAAACAAATTTTAAGGCAATATTTCTCCGTTTTGGAATATTTAGAAAAATAGAAAATTAAGTAGCAGTCCGGGAAGGACACGAGGACCTCACGAGGGTGGAGGGCGCGCCCTACCCCCCTGGGCGCGCCTCCTACCTCGTGAGCACCTCGTGTGTCTTTCGGACTCCGTTTTCTTACACGATACATATTTTGGTCGGTAAAAATTCATTATATATTCTCCCGAAGGTTTCGACTCCCGTATCACGCAAAAATCTCATGTTTTTGTTTCGAGCTGTTTTTCTGACAGATCTAGATTATCATGACGTCCCCAAGTGCCAAGAATTGAGTATATGGGTATGGGCACTCCACTTGGCAACTGCCAAGCTTTGGGGGAGTGCCCCGGTATCCTATCACCATCACTTTTATCTTTATCGTTTTTCTTAGTTTGATCTTATTAGTAGTATCCTGATCTAGTAGAATAAAAGTTCTTAGTGTGATCTAGTTGTGAGTTTTTCTTTATTATCCTTCTATGTAATCGAGTCCGTGAGCTATATAATAAAGGTTAGTGTTGAGTCAAGGGCTTGATTGTTTTTCCATGATCCTAAGTGAATAAAAGAAAAGAGAAAGAAATAAAAAGAAACAAAGAGATCATATGGATCCCATGGAGAGTAATGAGCTCACATAGAAAAAGTATGATGAATAAAAGTTGTTGAGAGTTGACAAGCATAGTTTTGGTCATCGTTGCAATTAATAGGAAGTAATAAAGAAAGAGAGGTCTTGACATATAGATATACTATCTTGGACATCTTTTATGATTATGAGCACTCATTAAAATATGACATGCTAAAGAGTTGATATTGGACAAGGAAGACAACGTAATGGGTTATGTTTTCTTACATCTGAGATAAATTATATTGTCTTGGATCCTCCAACATGTTGAGCTTGCCTTTCCCCCTCATTCTAGCCAAATTCTCAGCACCAAGTAGAGATACTACTTGTGCTTCCAAATACCCTTAAACCAGTTTTGCCATGAGAGTCCACCATATCTACCTATGGATTGAATAAGATCCTTCAAGTAAGTTGTCATCGATGCAAACTGCAAAGCAATAAAAATTGCTCTCTAAATATGTATGATTGATTGGTGTGAGAGAAATAAGCTTTATACGATCTTGTGATGTGGAAGTAATAAAAGCGACGGACTGCATAATAATGGTTCATATCACAAGGGGCAATATAAAGTGACGTTCTTTCGCTTAAGATTTTGTGCATCCAACCATAAAAGCGCATGGCAACCTCTGCTTCCCTCTGCGAAGGGCCTATCTTTTACCATTATCTTCTACCTTATGCAAGAGTCATGGTGATCTTCACCCTTCCTTTTTACACTTTATCCTTTGGCAAGCACAGTATGTTGGGAAGATCCTGGTATATATGGCTAATTGGTTGTGAGTTTTCATGAACTATTGCCGTTGACATTACCCTTGAGGTAAAACGTTGGGAGGCAAGACTATAAGCCCCTATCTTTCTCTGTGTCCGATTAAAACTCCACACCCATAAGTATTGTGTGAGTGTCAGCAATTGTGAAAGATTATATGATAGTTGAGTATGTGGACTTGCTGAAAAGCTCTTATACATTGACTCTTTCGTATGTTATGATAAATTGCAATTGCTTCAATGACCGAGATTGTAGTTTGTTAGTTTTCAATGAAGTTTACGATTCATACTTGATATTGTAATTGAATTATTACTCTAGCATTAGAGATCATATGACAAAAATTATATAAGTTGCTGTTATAAGAATGATCATGATGCCCTCATGTCCGTATTTTATTTTTATCGACACCTTCATCTCTAAACATGTGGACATATTTTTCGGTTTCGGCTTTTCGCTTGAGGACAAGCGAGGTCTAAGCTTGGGGGAGTTGATACATCCATTTTGCATCATGCTTTTATATCAATATTTATTGCATTATGGGCTGTTATTTCACATTATGTCACAATACTTATGGCTATTCTCTCTTATTTTACAAGGTTTACATAAGGAGGGAGAATGCCGTCAGCTGGAATTCTGGGCTGGAAAAGGAGCAAATATTAGAGACCTATTCTGCACAACTCCAAAAGTCCTGAAACTCCACGGAATACCTTATAATAAATAATGAAAAATCCTCGCCAAAGGTGAAGGCCAGGGGGGCCACACCCTTCTCACGAGGGTGGGGGCGCCCCCCCCCTAGGGCGCGCCCCCCTACCTCATGGGCCCCATGGTGGCTCTCCGATGACCATCTTCTCCTATATGAAGTCTTTCTCGAGAAAAAAATAAGCAGCAACCTTTCGGGACTAAACTCCGCCGCCACGAGGCGGAACCTTGGCGGATCCAATCTAGAGCTCCGGCAGAGCTGTTCTGCCGGGAAACTTCCCTCCCAACGCTCCTCTCATTGGGAGAAGGCAATCTCCATCAACATCTTCATCAGCACCATCTCATCTCAAAACCCTAGTTCATCTCTTATATCCAATTCTTGTCTCCAAGTCCGGGATTGGTGCTAGTAGGTTGCTAGTAGTGTTGATTACTCCTTATAGTTGATGCTAGTTGGTTTAATTGGTGAAAGATCATATGTTCAGATCCTATATGCGTATTAATACCCCTATGATTATGAACATGTTTATGCTTTGTGAGTAGTTACGTTTGTTCCTGAGGACAAGGGAGAAGTCTTGCTATTAGTAGTCATGTGAATTTGGTTTTCGTTCGATATTTTGATGAGATGTATGTTGTCTAGCCTCTAGTGGTGTTATGTGAACGTCGACTACATAACACTTCACCATTATTTGGGCCTAGAGGAAGGCATTGGGAAGTAATAAGTAGATGATGGGTTGCTAGAGTGACAAAAGCTTAAACCCTAGTTTATGCGTTGCTTCGTAAGGGGCTGATTTGGATCCATATGTTTCATGCTATGGTTAGGTTTACCTTAATACTTTTGTTGTAGTTGAGGATTCTTGCAATAGAGGTTAATCATAAGTGGGATGTTTGTTCAAGTAAGAACAACACCCAAGCACCGGTCCACCCACATGTCAAATTATCAAAGTACCGAACGTCAATCATATGAACGTGATGAAAACTAGCTTGACGATATTCCATGTGTCCTCGGGAGCGCTTTTCCTTATATAAGAGTTTGTCCAGGCTTGTCCTTTGCTACAAAAAGGATTTGGCCACCTTGTTGTGCTTTATTTACTTTTGTTACGTGTTGCTCGTTACAAATTATCTTATCACAAAACTATCTGTTACCACTTATTTCAGTAATTGCAGAGAATACCTTGCTGAAAACCGTTTATCATTTCCTTCTGCTCCTCATTGGGTTCGACACTCTTACTTATCAAAAGGACTACGATAGATCCCCTATACTTGTGGGTCAACACCTCCTGACTGCTGGGACCCACCAGCTACATCTTCGCACGCAAGGAAGTGCGTCCGTGCAAAAAAACAAAACGATTCCCCCCTGACTGCTGGGACCTAGCACCTACACCTTTGCATGCAAGGAAGTGCGTCTGAGCAAAAGAAAACAAAACGATTCGCCCCCCTGACTGCTGGGACCCACCAGCTACATCTTCACAGGCAAGGAAGTGCCTGACAGTCGGGACGCACCTGGTCGAAGCGTACGTAGCGTTGTCATTCTGGTCGCGAACGTGTACGTACATATATACTGGTCGATGTAGAGGCGTGCACGTGTCGTAGTAGAGGCGCGTACGTGTCATAGTAGAGGCGCGCACGTAGCAAGTACACGTACGTACAGCGGCCAGGGTGCAAGAAAGAAAATACGGCCACGTACGTACATACGGGCAGGGTATCGAACGCCTACTCGCGCATACGTATGGCCAGGGCTCGTGTACATGGCTGGGTCGGAACGGAGAAATAGCGTCGTCGTCGTGTTCATGGGGAGGCAACGGAATGCGTCGTGTTCATGGGGAGGCAACGGAATGCATCGTGTTCATGGGGAGGCAATGGAATGCATCGTGTTCATCGGGAGGCAACGGAACGCGTGGGAGCCAACCAGCTGGGTCGGAACGGAATGCGTGGTCGTGTTCATCGGGAGGGCTTGGACGGAACAGGCGATGGAAACGAGGCTTGGCGCACCGCAAAACGGAGGAAACGGCCTTGTGTTCGACCGGGCACGTTTGAAACAGGATCCTGTTCATCGGGAGGGGTCTGGCGTACCGCAAAACGAAGGAAACGGACCTCCTACGGTCGAAACGGGGGTCCTGTTGATCGGGAGAGGTGTGGCGTACCGCAAAACGGAGGAAACGGACTTGTGTTGGAGTGCTACGGTCGAAACGGGGGTCTTGTTGATCGGGAGGGCTGTGGCGTATGGCAAAACGGGACTCCACTGGATACTGTTCATCTCCACCGTCGACCTCCTCCAGCCTCCACGGGCTATCGTCGACCTCCTCCAGCCTCCACAGGCTCCTGTTCATCCAGCCTCCACCGCGCGCTACTCCACCGGCTACTGTTCAACCACCCCTCCACGGGCACCCCTCCGTCGTCTACTGTTCATCCTGCCCTCCACACCACGGGGTCCTGTTCAACCACCCCTCCACGGGCACCCCTCCAGCGTCTACTCTTCATCCAGCCCTCCACACCACGGGGTCCTGTTCATCCAGAGGCAGCGCCACCGCTCACTGTTCATCCACCCCCCCCGCAACGCTCACTGTTCATCCAATCGATCGGCTTCAGTTAGCAGCAGTAGCGAAGGAATCGCTCGATCGGGTTCAGTTAACAGCCACCGATCGATCGCTCGGGTTCAGTAACACGTAGCCTGCAATGCAATCGCTCGGGTTCAGTTAGAGCCCAACGCCTCACTCGAGTTCAGTTAGAGACAACGCCTCGCACACACACGTGTACGTGTACGATAGAAATGCGCATCGCTCGGCCCTCGACCTCCCACCGTAACTGGGAACTCCCCGAAATTTTCCTCCCCCTCGCTTCTACCACGGTTTTTTCCGTCATCGACGGCCCAAAGAATGTCATGCAGTTGCATCTCCGGCCCGCCCAGGACGAAAAGCCCATTTTCTGTCATGATTTTTTGTCATGGAAGTAGGAGCCCACCACATCTATGATGATACCTGGTTTTGTCACAATTATCGTCATAGAAGTGTCATGTGTATGATAGAAAAAAATTCGTTCGGCCCAAAATGTCACGGATGTGTCTTTTTTTTGTAGTGAGTACGATGGCCGGACACACTACAGGAAGGAAAAACCAAGGAGGCAATAAGCTAAGGTGTACACGGGAACCCTCAGGTGGTCTCTACTAATAATCGATATACCCGCTTTATACTATCTATACGCAGCTTGCCCTTGGATAGGCCGTGTCAAATATTCCTACTGTTTGCTTATTGCACCACTTGTACCAATACGCTTCGACGTATCATTTAAAGAAAAATGCATAGCATTAGTCTATTATTGCATTATTTATCCTTTTTTCTTATATGTTCATTTACGACAATCTGTACCCGTACATTTGGGTACAGTCAGTACGCTAGGGGTTTTTGTTTACCCCATAATACGGCACGATAAGTCCGAACACTTTCGACAGTGCGGCACCGCAAACTTATAGCGTTATATGCATTAGCTCCGAATCATGTCTTGGGTCAATAGTTGGGTTTTCCCGGCTCCCATGCTTTGGTACCTTACGTTCCGCTATATCGGCTAAGGTAGCGGTGGGAGAACTACTGCGATTGTGTCCCGGTTCTTCCGGACGAGCACCTCAGTAGAGAAAGCCGAAAACTGACTGTCATGATAAGGCAAGAGACTGGTCGCTGTTCGAGAGGTCTCAAGTCCTTAAAGACTTTTCCCACTTCGGGCGAGGAGTCGGCCTTGTCCGGCTTAGGCGTGTATAGCGCCCCAAATTCGGCCTTCCGAATACTAGGGGCTTCGCCAAAATGTAAAATTGTAGACTTCTATGGCTAAGTGAGAGTGATAAAGTCTTATAGTTCGATTGCCTGGTTCGTTGCGCTGAACACCTCCCTTGAAGGACCCAAAATTGGGGTAAAGAGTGCTCAGGTTTATCCCGAACACCCTAGTACTAGTTACATGGGGGCAGAAGCCGACGACTGGCCAACTCTCGGATTTTATAAACGGCCGCACAGTAGGTAATATTTTAAATTAAAAAAGCGTCGCATGGCGCAAATGAATTCGTTTCTGTTGGAAATATGCCCTAGAGGCAATAATAAATTGGTTATTATTATATTTCCTTGTTCATGATAATCGTTTATTATCCATGCTAGAATTGTATTGATAGGAAACTCAGATACATGTGTGGATACATAGACAACACCATGTCCCTAGTAAGCCTCTAGTTGACTAGCTCGTTAATCAATAGATGGTTACGGTTTCCTGACCATGGACATTGGATGTCGTTGATAACGGGATCACATCATTAGGAGAATGATGTGATGGACAAGACCCAATCCTAAGCCTAGCACAAAGATCGTGTAGTTCGTATGCTAAAGCTTTTCTAATGTCAAGTATCATTTCCTTAGACCATGAGATTGTGCAACTCTCGGATACCGTAGGAGTGCTTTGGGTGTGCCAAACGTCACAAAGTAACTGGGTGGCTATAAAGGTACACTACAGGTATCTCCGAAAGTGTCTGTTGGGTTGGCACGAATCGAGACTGGGATTTGTCACTCCGTGTAAACGGAGAGGTATCTCTGGGCCCACTCAGTAGGACATCATCATAATGTGCACAATGTGACCAAGGAGTTGATAATGGGATGATGTGTTATGGAACGAGTAAAGAGACTTACCGGTAACGAGATTGAACAAGGTATCGGGATACCGACGATCGAATCTCGGGCAAGTATAATACCGCTAGACAAAGGGAATTGAATACGGGATTGATTAAGTCCTTGACATCATGGTTCATCCGATGAGATCATCGTGGAACATGTGGGAGCCAACATGGGTATCCAGATCCCGCTGTTGGTTATTGACCGGAGAGTTGTCTCGGCCATGTCTGCATGACTCCCGAACCCGTAGGGTCTACACACTTAAGGTTCGATGACGCTAGGGTTATAGGGAAAGTATGTATGCGGTTACCGAATATTGTTCGGAGTCCCTGATGAGATCCCGGACGTCACGAGGAGTTCCGGAATGGTCCGGAGGTAAAGATTGATATATAGGAAGTATGGTTTTGGCCACCGGAAGTGTTCCGGGCATCACCAGTAGTGTACCGGGACCACCGGAGGGGTCCGGGGGTCCACCAGGTGGGGCCACCAGCCCCGGAGGCCTACATGGGCCAATAGTGGGAAGGGCCAGCCCCTAGGTGGGCTGGGGCGCCTCCCACCATGGCCCAAGGCGCCTCCAAGAGGGGAAGGGGGCAAACCCTAGGGCAGATGGGCCCTAAGGCCCACCTCAGGTGCGCCTCCCCCTCTCCCCTTGTGGACGCCACCCCAGATAGGATCTGGGGGCTGCCGCCACCCCTAGGGAGGGAACCCTAGGTGGGGGCGCAGCCCCTCCCCTCCCCCTATATATACTTGAGGTTTGGGGGTGCCCGACACAGGCGATTCAATCTCCCTGTAGGCGCAGCCCTACCCCTCTTCCTCCTCGTCTCTCGTAGTGCTTGGCGAAGCCCTGCTGGAGTTCCACGCTCCTCCACCACCACCACGCCGTCGTGCTGCTGCTGGATGGAGTCTTCCCCAACCTCTCCTTCTCCCCTTGCTGGATCAAGGCGTAGGAGACGTCACCGGGTTGTACGTGTGTTGAACGAGGAGGTGCCGTCCGTTCGGCACTAGGATCATCGGTGATTTGGATCACGACGAGTACGACTCCATCAACCCCGTTCACTTGAACGCTTCCGCTTAGCGATCTACAAGGGTATGTAGATGCACTCTCCTTCCCCTTATTGCTAGATTACTCCATAGATTGATCTTGGTGATGCGTAGAAAATTTGAATTTCTGCTAATTTCTGCTACGTTCCCCAACAGTTTCATATTACAGGATCACATGAGCATGTTCATTCAAAAATTACATCCCTGGCACATTCATCCGCCACAAGGCGGGAACCCTTCAGGACACTCTCATAATACATTTCGGGGCAGCGATGCTCCTTGCCCTCCGGCGGCCCCTCCTTCACCAGCTTCACGGCGTACAGCTTCGCCCAGTGCACCTTCGCCCAGGCAAAAGCCCTGCGCGCACCCTCGATGCAGACGGACCGCTTTATAACTTCAAGCCATGGGCAGGCATCCACAAGCCGCCTCACCAGACCGAAGTAGCTGCCGGGCAGGGGCTCGCCAGGCCACATCCGGACTATAAGGCCCCTCATGGCCTATTTGGCCACCTTGTGAAGCTTGACCAATTGCTTCAGCTGGTCGCTCAAGGGCACGGGGTGTTCGGTCCTAGTATACTGAGACCAGAACAACTTCTCCGACGAGCTCCCCTCCTGAGCTCGGTAAAACTCCACGGCATCCAGTACACTGCAGGGAAGATCTGCGAACGCCCCTGGAGAACTCCGAACTCGGGTAAGTAAAAGGAAAGTTTCCTCCACATGCTTTCTTTGCATAATGAATGCCTTACCGGTTGTTATCTTCTTCACCGCATCAATCTCCTGGAGGGTCTTGTGGGCTTCAGCCTTGGCGCTCCATACGCTTTCAAGCGCCTGCGCGAGCTCGGACTCTCGCGTCTTAGAGTCAAGCTCCAAGGACTCATGCTTTTTGGCGAGAGCCTCGAGCTCTTGCTGCACCTCGCCTACTCGGGCTTCTTGCTTCTCCCGCTCAATGCGCTCCTTGGCCGCTTTGTCTTCGGCCTTGGACAGCACCTTCTTCAGGGTCGCCACTTCGGTCATGGCCCTGGCAAATCCATGATGATCCTATTACTTTACACCCGAACTTCTTTTTAAATATATAGACAAGGGTACTGCTTACCTTTGCTCTCCTCGAGCTGCCTCTTGGTAAGGTTGAGCTCGTCCTCGGACCGCTCCAGGTCCTGCTTCAGCGCAGAGACCTCTGCAGTACGTGCGGCAGCGGCCAGCAATGAAGCCTGCACATACACATAGACATTCTTCTGATTAGAATCCTGAGTTATCATTTGATCCTCTATTCGGCCTTTCTTCGCGAACACCGAACGGAGCATCAGGGGCTATTGTCCATGCGGTAATATTTTCCTATATTTTCATTGCTTACCTCAAAGCCTGTTAGGAGGCTGGCACAAGCTTCGGTCAGTCCGTTCTTGGAGGACTGAACTTTCTCGATCACCGCACTCATGATAGTGCGGTGCTCTTCATCGATGGAAGCACCGCGAAGCGCTTCCAGCAAGTTGTCTGGCGCCTCTGGCTGGACAGAGGCCACCGGCACGGGCGGCTTTCCCCTCTTAACGGGGGGTCGCCTGCTGGAGTCTGGAACCACCGAAGGTTCCGGCGCAGTGTTCGGCTGGGGGCCAAACTTGGAGCCCGTGGGGATTTTGCTCCCTTTGCGCCCAGGGTCCGGAAGGTCGCCTCGAGGCGCCCCCGAGACTACCTCCCCTTGGCCCGGTGCCTGTTGAGACAACACTTCGACGTTGTCCGCAGGGCAAGGGGTGGAGGCGGTCGGAAGTGAATCGCTATTCATATCCGACAAGTCCAAAGAACCGTTCGACGAAGATACGTCGATACGGGCTCGGGACGGGCTACATAATCATATTCGGCATAACTAGAAGCAGTGCAATAAAACATACCATGAATTACTATGGTATCCGGATACTTACGACTTCGCCAGGGGCTTGTCCCTGGGGAACCACTCGTCATCGCTGTGGGCGGCCGTAGTGGAGCATTCTGGATGGAGGGTCCTTCCCTTCTTGGACCCTTCGGCCTCCCCGGTTGGGTCGGCCTTCCTTTTCTTGTCTCCCCTGGCTGGGGGGGGGAAACTTTCCTCTTCCTCCTCCTCATCTTCGTGGGAGGAGTGCGCGTCGGAGTCATCGGACGATGAGTCCGATACAACCTTGCGTCGGAGACCCTTTCGGGTCCCCGTGGCCTTCTTCTTGGTCTTCTTCACCGGCACCTCGTAAGGTGCCGGAGTCAGCATCTCCGTTAGGAGAGCGTCTGCAGGATCTTCGGGCAGGAGGTGATATGTCTCCAACGTATCAATAATTTTTGATTGCTCCATGCTATATTATTTACTGTTTTGAATGTTTATGGGCTTTATTATACACTTTTATATCATTTTTGGGACTAACCTATTAACCCAGAGCCCAGTGCCAGTTTCTGTTTTTACCCTATTTTAGGGTTTGGAAGAAAAGGAAAATCAAACGGAGTCCAATTGACCTGAAACTTCACGGAACTCATTTTTGGAAGGAAAGAAGCCCAGAAGACTTGGAGTGCACGTCAGGGAATCTGCGAGAAGGTCACGAGGCAGGGGGCGCGCCCTCCACCCTCGTGAGCCCCTCGTGGCCCCCCTGACGTACTTCTTCCACCTATATATCTCCATATACCCTAAAAACATCCGTGAGCAAAGCAGATTGGGAGTTCCGCCTCCAGAAGCCTTCGTAGCCACTGAAAGCCAATCTAGACCCGTTCTGGCACCCTGCCGGAGGGGGCAATCCCTCTCCGGTGTCCATCTTCATCATCCCGGTGCTCTCCATGATGAGGAGGGAGTAGTTCTCCCTCGGGGCTGAGGGTATGTACCAGTAGCTATGTGTTTGATCTCTCTCTCTCGTGTTCTTGAGATGATACGATCTTGATGTATCGCGAGCTTTGCTATTATATTTGGATCCTATGATGTTTCTCCCCCTCCCCTCTACTCTCTTGTAATGAATTGAGTTTCCCCTTTGAAGTAATCTTGTCGGATTGAGTCTTTAAAGATTTGAGAACACTTGATGTATGTCTTGCCGTGGATATCTGTGGTGACAATGGGATATCACGTGATTCACTTGATGTATGTTTTGGTGATCAACTTGCGGGTTCCGCCCATGAACCTATGCATAGGGGTTGGCACACGTTTTCGTTGTGATTCTCCGGTAGAAACTTTGGGGCACTCTTTGAGGTCCTTTGTGTTGGTTGAATAGATGAATCTGAGATTGTGTGACACATATCGTATAATCATACCCACGGATACTTGAGGTGACATTGGAGTATCTAGGTGACATTAGGGTTTTGGTTTATTTGTGTCTTAAGGTGTTATTCTAGTACGAACTCTAGGGCTGTTTGTGACACTTATAGGAATAGCCGAACGGATTGATTGCAAAGAATAACTTGGAGGTGGTTTCGTACCCTACCATAATCTCTTCGTTCGTTCTCCGCTATTAGTGACTTTGGAGTGACTCTTTGTTGCATGTTGAGGGATAGTTATGTGATCCAATTATGTTAGTATTGTTCAGGGAACTTACACTAGTGAAAGTATGAACCCTAGGCCTTGTTTCCTAGCATTGCAATACCGTTTACGCTCACTTTTATCATTAGTTACCTTGCTGTTTTTATAATTTCAGATTACAATACCTTTATCTACTATCCATATACCACTTGTTTCGCCATATCTTCGCCGAACTAGTGCACCTATACAATTTACCATTGTATTGGGTGTGTTGGGGACACAAGAGACTCTTTGTTATTTGGTTGCAGGGTTGCTTGAGAGAGACCATCTTCATCCTACGCCTCCCACGGATTGATAAACCTTAGGTCATCCACTTGAGGGAAATTTGCTACTGTCCTACAAACCTCTGCACTTGGAGGCCCAACAACGTCTACAAGAAGAAGGTTGTGTAGTAGACATCAAGCTCTTTTCTGGCGCCGTTGCCGGGGAGGTTAGCGCTTGAAGGTATATCTTTAGATCTTGCAATCGAGTCTTTTAGTTTCTTGTTTTATCACTTGTTTATTTTATAAAAGAAAACTATAAAAAAATGGAATTGAGTTTGCCTCATATGCTTCACCTTTTTAATATCTTTCGTGAGTATGATGGAAAGTATAATTGTGCTCAAGTGCTAGAAGAAGAAATCTATAAAATGTTTGGCACTAAATATTTTAATGATGAGCATGATTGCAATGTTGTTAGTATGAATTTCTTGAATATCCATGATGCTAATGATATGCAAATCCACAAGCTTGGGGAAGCTATGTTTGATGAAGATGATATTTTTAGTCCCCCAAGTTTAGATGAGCAAATTTATTATGATGAAAGCATGCCTCCTATCTATGATGATTATTGTGATGACACGTATGCTTTAAAGAATAATGATTACCATGAAACTTGTCATCTTGATCTTAATTTTCGATCACATGATAGTTATTTTGTTGAGTTTGCCCCACTATTATTCATGAGAAGAATTTTGCTTGTGTGGAGAGTAGTAAATTTTCTATGCTTGTAGATCATGAAAAGAATGCTTTAGGTGCTGGTTATATTGTTGAATTAATTCATGATGCTACTGAAAATTATTATGAGGGAATAATATATGCTTTTAGGAATTGCAATAATATCAAGTTTCCTCTCTATGTGCTTAAAGTTTTGAAGTTATGCATGTTTTCCTTTCCTATGCAAGTTGATTCTTGTTCCCATAAGTTGTTTGATCACAAAATCCCTATGCATAGGAAGTGGGTTAGACATAAATTTTCTAGTCATATTCTTCATGATGCTCTCTTTATGTTTCAATTCTTATCTTTTATGTGAGCATCGTTGAAATCATCATGCCTAGCTAGGGGCGTTAAACGATAGCGCTTGTTGGGAGGCAACCCAATTTTATTTTAGTTACTTGCTTTTTGTTCCTGTTTAGTAATAAATAATTCATCTAGCCTCTGTTTAGATGTGGTTTTATGCTTTTAATTAGTGTTTGTGCCAAGTAGAACCTTTGGGAAGACTTGGGGAAAGTCTTGTTGATCATGCTGTAAAAAACAGAAACTTTAGCGCTCACGAGAATTGCTGCCATTTTTATTTGGAAAGTGATATTTAGTTAATTATATTTGAAGATGATTAATAGATAAATTCCTCAGGTCTAGCAATTTATTTTAGAATTTTATGAGTTCCAGAAGTATACGTTTGATTCAGATTACTACAGGCTGTTCTGTTTTTGACAGATTCTGTTTTTCATGTGTTGTTTACTTGTTTTGATGAACCTATGGCTAGTAAAATAGTTTATAAACCATGGAGAAGTTGGAATACAGTAGGTTTAACCCCAATATAAATAAAGAATGAGTTCATTACAGTACCTTGAAGTGGTGATTTATTTTCTTATACTAACGGAGCTTACGAGTTTTCTGTTAAGTTTTGTGTTGTGAAGTTTTCATGTTTTGGGTAAGGATTCGATGGACTATGGAATAAGGAGTGGCAAGAGCCTAAGCTTTGGGATGCCTAAGGCACCCCAAGGTAATATTCAAGGACAACCAAGAGCCTAAGCTTTGGGATGCCCCGGAAGGCATCCCCTCTTTCGTCTTCGTTCATCGGTAACTTTACTTGGAGCTATATTTTTATTCACCACATGATATGTGTTTTGCTTGGAGTGTCAATTTATTTTGTTAGTATTTTCTTGATGTTATTTATAACAATGTTTTGCATATTTTATTTCAATAAAAGTGGCATTGATAGCCTTTACTATGCCTATGTTACAAGTGTACATGTTGCTGTTTGAAAACAGAAAGTTTACCGCTGTTGCAATAATTCCCTAGAAAAGTCAGATTGTGGTAAAATGTTGAAACCTTTTTAATATTAATATCTGGTAAATTTACTACAGTGGGAATTTTATTTAATAATTTTTGCAGCTAGGGAAGTATGGATGTTGCTGCATTCTTTACAGACTATCCTGTTTAGGAAGATTGCTGTTATGTTTGCATATGTTTGCTTCTTTAATGATTCTATTTGAGGATAGGACTATTAAATATGCAGAGGCATTTAGTATGAAATGTTGAATAATAATTTTATTGATTTACTACAGTAGAGTATGATAAGGTTTTTGCAATGGTTTATACTAACTTATCTCACGAGTCCTTGTTGAGTTTTGTGTGGATGAAGCTTTTGAGATTTAGGGAGACCGTGATATGATAGGAATTAAGGAGACACAAAATCTCAAGCTTGGGGATGCCCAAGGCACCCCAAGATAATATTTCAATAACTATCAAGCATCTAAGCTTGGGGATGCCCTGGTTGGCATCCCACCTTTCTTCTTCAACAATTATCGGTTAGTTTCGGTTGATCCTAAGTTTTTGCTTCTTCACAAGATGTTTGCTATTCTTAGATGTCATTTTATTTTGCTTTCCTTGCTGTTTGAATAAAATACCAAGATCTGAAATTATTAAATGTCAGAGAGTCTTCACATAGTTGCATAATTATTCGATTACTCATTGATCTTCACTTATATCTTTCGGAGTAGTTTGTCATTTGCTCGAGTGCTTCACTTATACCTTTTAGAGCATGGTGGTAGTTTTATTTTGAAGAAATAGATGAACTCTCATGCTTCACTTAGATTATTTTGAGAGTCTTAAATAGCATGGTAATTTTCTTAAAATCCTAATATGCTAGGTATACAAGATTAGTAAAAACTTTCATATAGAGTATTGAATACTAAGAGAAGTTTGATGCTTGATGATTGTTTTGAGATATGGAGGTAATAATATCAAAGTCGTGCTAGTTGAGTAGTTGTGAATTTGAGAAATGCTTGTGTTGAAGTTTGCAAGTACCATAGCATGCACGTATGGTAAACGTTGTGTAACAAATTTGAAACATGAGGTGTTATTTGATTGTCCTCCTTATGAGTGGCGGTCGGGCACGAGCGATGGTCTTTTCCTACCAATCTATCCCCCTAGGAGCATGTGCCTAGTGCCGAGGTTTTTGATGACTTGTAGATTTTTGCAATAAGTATGTGAGTTCTTTATGACTAATGTTGAGTCCATGGATTATACGCACTCTCACCCTTCCATCATTGCTAGCCTCTTCGGTACCGTGCATTGCCCTTTCTCACATTGAGAGTTGGTGCAAACTTCGCCGGTGCATCCAAACCCCGTGATATGATACGCTCTGTCACACATAAACCTCCTTATATCTTCCTCAAAACAGCCACCATACCTACCCATTATGGCATTTCCATAGCCATTCCGAGATATATTGCCATGCAATTTTCCACCATTCCGTTTATCATGACACATTCATCATTGTCATATTGCTTAGCATGATCATGTAGTTGACATAGTATTTGTGGCAAAGCCACCGTTCATAATTCTTTCGTACATGTCACTCTTGATTCATTGCATATCCCGGTACACCGCCAGAGGCATTCATATAGAGTCATCTTTGTTCTAGTATCGAGTTGTAATCATTGAGTTGTAAATAAATATAAGTGTGATGATCATCATTATTAGAGCATTGTCCCAAGTGAGGAATAAAAAAAGAGAGAAAGGCCAAAAAAAGAGAAGGCCCAAAAAAGAGAAAGGCCATAAAAAAGAGAAAAGGCCCAAAAAATGAGAGAAAAAGAGAGAAGGGACAATGTTACTATCCTTTTACCACACTTGTGCTTCAAAGTAGCACCATGATCTTCATAGTAGAGAGTCTGTCATGTTATCACTTTCATATACTAGTGGGAATTTTTCATTATAGAACTTGGCTTGTATATTCCAACAATGGGCCTCCTCAAGTGCCCTAGGTCTTCGTGAGCAAGCAAGTTGGTTGGATGCACACCCACTTAGTTTCTTTTGTTGAGCTTTCATACATTTATAGCTCTAGTGCATCCGTTGCATGGCAATCCCTACTCCTTGCATTGACATTAATCGATGGGCATCTCCATAGCCCATTGATTAGCCTCGTTGATGTGAGACTTTCTCCTTTTTTGTCTTCTCCACATAACCCCCTCATTATATTCTATTCCACCCATAGTGCTATATCCATAGCTCGCGCTCATGTATTGCGTGAAAGTTTATAGGTTTGAGATTACTAAAGTATGAAACAAATTGCTTGGCTTGTCATCGGGGTTGTGCATGATGAGAGCATTCTTGTGTGATGAAAATGGAGCATGACTAAACTATATGATTTTGTAGGGACGCACTTTCTTTGGCCATGTTATGTTGAGAAGACATAATTGCTTAGTTAGTATGCTTGAAGTATTATCATTTTTATGTCAATATGAACTTTTGTCTTGAATCTTTCGGATCTGAATATTCATGCCACAATTAAGAAAAATTACATTAAAATTATGCCAAGTAGCACTCCGCATCAAAAATTCTGTTTTTATCATTTACCTACTCGAGGACGAGCAGGAATTAAGCTTGGGGATGCTGATACGTCTCCAACGTATCTATAATTTTTGATTGCTCCATGCTATATTATTTACTGTTTTGAATGTTTATGGGCTTTATTATACACTTTTATATCATTTTTGGGACTAACCTATTAACCCAGAGCCCAGTGCCAGTTTCTGTTTTTACCCTGTTTTAGGGTTTCGAAGAAAAGGAAAATCAAACGGAGTCCAATTGACCTGAAACTTCATGGAACTCATTTTTGGAAGGAAAGAAGCCCAGAAGACTTGGAGTGCACATCGGGGGATCTGAGAGGAGGTCACGAGGCAGGGGGCGCGCCCTCCACCCTCGTGAGCCCCTCGTGGCCCCCCTGACGTACTTCTTCCGCCTATATATCTCCGTATACCCTAAAAACATCCGTGAGCACAATAGATCAGGAGTTCCGCCGCCAAAAGCCTCCGTAGCCACCGAAAGAGGATCTAGACCCGTTTCGGCACCCTGCCGGAGGGGGCAATCCCTCTCCGGTGTCCATCTTCATCATCCCGGTGCTCTCCATGACGAGGAGGGAGTAGTTCTCCCTCGGGGCTGAGGGTATGTACCAGTAGCTATGTGTTTGATCTCTCTCTCTCTCTCGTGTTCTTGAGATGATACGATCTTGATGTATCGCGAGCTTTGCTATTATATTTGGATCCTATGATGTTTCTCCCCCTCCCCTCTACTCTCTTGTAATGAATTGAGTTTCCCCTTTGAAGTAATCTTATCGGATTGAGTCTTTAAAGATTTGAGAACACTTGATGTATGTCTTGCCGTGGATATCTGTGGTGACAATGGGATATCACGTGATTCACTTGATGTATGTTTTGGTGATCAACTTGCGGGTTCCGCCCATGAACCTATGCATTCGTTGTGATTCTCCGGTAGAAACTTTGGGGCACTCTTTGAGGTCCTTTGTGTTGGTTGAATAGATGAATCTGAGATTGTGTGACACATATCGTATAATCATACCCACGGATACTTGAGGTGACATTGGAGTATCTAGGTGACATTAGGGTTTTGGTTTATTTGTGTCTTAAGGTGTTATTCTAGTACGAACTCTAGGGCTGTTTGTGACACTTATAGGAATAGCCGAACGGATTGATTGCAAAGAATAACTTGGAGGTGGTTTCGTACCCTACCATAATCTCTTCGTTCGTTCTCCGCTATTAGTGACTTTGGAGTGACTCTTTGTTGCATGTTGAGGGATAGTTATGTGATCCAATTATGTTAGTATTGTTCAGGGAACTTACACTAGTGAAAGTATGAACCCTAGGCCTTGTTTCCTAGCATTGCAATACCGTTTACGCTCACTTTTATCATTAGTTACCTTGCTGTTTTTATAATTTCAGATTACAAATACCTTTATCTACTATCCATATACCACTTGTTTCACCATCTCTTCGCCGAACTAGTGCACCTATACAATTTTCCATTGTATTGGGTGTGTTGGGGACACAAGAGACTCTTTGTTATTTGGTTGCAGGGTTGCTTGAGAGAGACCATCTTCATCCTACGCCTCCCACGGATTGATAAACCTTAGGTCATCCACTTGAGGGAAATTTGCTACTGTCCTACAAACCTCTGTACTTGGAGGCCCAACAACGTCTACAAGAAAAAGGTTGTGTAGTAGACATCAGGGGGCTGGGCAATCAAGCTTCTCCACTGTCTTTATCTAGTCCTATTACTGACATGGAAGCTTAGATCCTGCATATAAATACCCTGTGAGATATAAAAACTTACCGGATTGGCGCAGCTCTTTGCGCTGAGTCCGCGGTCCTTGGTGAGGGAAGGAGGTACCTCGGCGCCCTTGAATAGCACCCTCCAGACGTCCTCGTGCATCGTGTCATAGAGCTCTTGCAGCATCTGGTGCTTGGTCGAGTCGAACTCCCACAAATTAAATGCCCGTCGTTGACACGGGAGGATCCGGCGGAAGAGCATGACCTGGACCACGTTGACGAGCTTGATTTTCCTGCTCGTCATGTTCCTGATGCAGGTCTGGAGTCCGGTCAGCTCTTCTGAAGAACCCCAGGACAGGCCCTTCTCTTTCCAGGAGGTGAGCCGCGTGGGGATTCCGGATCGAAATCTAGGGGCCGCCACCCAGTCGGAGTCACGCGGCTCAGTGATGTAGAACCACCCCGATTGCCACCCCTTTATGGTATCCACATAGGTGCCCTCGAGCCAGGTGACATTCGGCATTTTGCCCACCATAGCACCTCCGCACTCTGCTTGCTGGCCAACCACCACCTTTGGTTTGACATTGAAGGTCTTCAGCCATAGGCCGAAGTGGGGCCTGATGCGGAGGAAGGCCTCACACACGACGATAAACGCCGAGATGTTGAGGATGAAATTGGGGGCCAGATCATGAAAATCCAGCCTGTAGTAAAACATGAGCCCGCGGACAAATGGGTGGAGGGGAAATCCTAGTCCGCGAACGAAATGGGTAAGAAAAAATACCCTCTCATGGGGTTCGGGCGTAGGGATGACCTGCCCTGCATTTGGCAGCCGGTGCGCGATATCCGCGGCCAGATAGCCGGCTGCCCGTCACTTTGCGATGTTCTCCTCCATGACGGAGGAGACCATCCACTTGCCTCCTACTCAGGACATGCTTGGAGTGGTTTGAGAAGAAGAACGCGAGCTTGGACGTTGGAGCTCGAGTGCGTGAGAATGGCTAAGCAAGGAGGTAGAAGGCGTGGGTAAAAGGGGGTGAATCCTTGTCCCTTTATAAGGGCGGAAGAGGCGATGCGCCTCCCCACTTGCCTGATAAAATCACTTATTCCCCAGGCGCCGTAATTGATGGCGCCGTTGGGTTACCCACGTCCGTATTGGTGAGAATCCCGTAATAAGAGGGACCCGATCTCTGCTTTGACAAGACGTGTCAAGAAAACCGCCCCGCGATGTGTGCGGTGCTGGATTGAGAAAAACGGTTCGGATAATGACCGGGCCACGACATGACGTCGTGCTATCAGAACGCGTCAGCAGATTAGATTTGTGGAAATATTATTCTCTCTATGGTAGTATGTGGAACTTGCTTTGCAGATCTAGACACTATTCTGGTGTTCAAAATCTTCTATGGAGTATTCGTAGGAGGAACCCGCCTTGCAATGCCGAAGACAAAACTGCGCGCCAGACTCATCGTCATTGAAGCCTGGTTCAGGGGCTACTGAGGGAGTCCTGGATTAGGGGGACTATATCCTTTGGCCGGACTATATCCTTTGGCCGGACTATTCGACTATGAAGATACAAGATTGAAGACTTCGACCCATGTCCGGATGGGACTTTCCTTGGCGTGGAAGGCAAGCTTGGCAATACGGATATGTAGATCTCATCCCTTGTAACCGACTCTGTGTAACCCTAGCCCCCTCCGGCATCTATATAAACCGGAGGGTTTAGTCCGTAGGACAAGATACAATCATACCATGGGCTAGCTTCTAGGGTTTAGCCTCTACGATCTCGTGGTAGATCAAATCTTGTAATACTCATATCATCAAGAACAATCAAGCAGGACGTGGGGTATTACCTCCATCAAGAGGGCCCGAACCTGGGTAAACATCGTGTCCCCTGCCTCCTGTTACCATCCGCCTTAGACGCACAGTTCGGGACCCCCTACCCAAGATCCGCCGGTTTTGACACCGACTGTCTGAAGTAAACTACTCACACATCACCGGAGAGGCCATGGAGTTGATGTAGAGGCCCTCCGTGATCAATGCACCCTCCGACGGAGCTCTGGAAAAGGCCCCAAGATGGGATCTCTCGGGTACAGAAGGTTGCGGCGATGGGATCTCCTAGATGTTTGGGGGGTACGTGGATATATATAGGAGGAAGAAGTACGTCATGGAGCAACGAGGGGCCCACGAGGGTGGAGGGCGCGCCCCTGCCTCGTGGCCTCCTCGATTGTTTCTTGACACCCACTCCAAGTCTCTTGGATCATGTTCATTGAGAAAATCACGTTCTCGAAGGTTTCATTCCATTTGGACTCCTTTGATATTCCTTTTCGGCGAAACTCTAAAATAGGAAAAAAAACAGCAATTTGGGCTGGGTTCCGGTTAGTAGGTTAGTCCCAAAAATGATATAAAAGTGCAAAATAAAGCCCATTAACATCCAAAATAGATAATATAATAGCATGGAGCAATCAAAAATTATAGATACGTTGGAGACGTATCAGTGGTACGGTGGTCAAAACCTTCGGGAGATTATATAATGAATTTTTACCGACCGAAAGAAGTATCGTGGAAGAAAATGGAGTCTGGAGAGAACACGAGGTGCCCACGAGGCAGGGGGCATGCCCTCCACCCTTGTGGAAGCCTCGTGTCCTTCCCGGACTACTTCTTATTTTCTTAAATATTCCAAAACGGAGAAAAATTGCCATTAGAATTGTTTTGGAGTCGGTTTACTTATCGTACCACGTATCTATTCCTTTTCGGGGTCTGAAATGTTCTGGAGAGTGTCCCTTATGTATTCCTCCGGGGTTATGGTTTCAACATTCATGGGAGTACCTGAGATATAATGTTTAATTCTTTGACCATTCACCACCTTTGGATTTGTGCCTTCAAAGTTTTTTATTTTTAAGGCACCGGAATGATAGACCTCCTCGATATACCATCAATCATTAAGTATCTAGGGACTCCAAACCTCGGAAAAATAACTTCTTTAAGCATCTTAATAGAGGTGTTATGATCAGCATTACTAGTTGGAATAGCTTCTACCCACTTAGTAACATAATCAACAGCAACTAAAATATGTGTATACCCATTAGAGGAAGGAAACGGTCCCATATAATCGAAGCCCCAAACTTCAAATGGTTCAATAACGAGTGAATAATTCATAGGCATTTCTTGGCGTCTACTAATATTCCCAATTCTTTGACATTCATCACAAGATAATACAAACTTACGGGCATCCTTGAAGAGAGTAGGCCAATAAAGACCGGATTGCAATACCTTATGTGAAGTTCTATCTCCAGCATGGTGTCCTCCATAAGCCTCAGAGTGACACTTGCGTAGGATTTGTTCCTGTTCATGCTCAGGTATACAACGTCTAATAACACCATCTACTCCTTCTTTATAAAGGTGTGGGTCATCCCAGAAGTAATGTCTTAAATCATAGAAAAACTTTTTCTTTTGCTGGTATGTGAAACTAGGTGGTATAAATTTAGCAACAATGTAATTGGCATAATCAGCGTACCATGGAGCAGTGCGAGAAGCATTTATGACAGCTAATTGTTCATCAGGAAAGCTATCATCCATAGGTAGTGGGTCATCAAGGACATTCTCTAACCTAGACAAGTTGTCTGCAACGGGATTCTCAGCTCCCTTTCTATCAATAATATGCAAATCAAATTCTTGTAGTAGGAGAACCCATCTAATAAGTCTAGATTTAGCGTCTTTCTTTTCCATAAGATATTTAATAGCAGCATGATCAGTGTGAATAGTTACCTTAGAATTAACAATATAAGGTCTGAACTTATCACAAGCAAATACAACTGCTAAGAATTCCTTTTCGGTAGTAGCATAATTTTTGTGGGCATTGTCTAGAGTTTTACTAGCATATTGAATAACATTTAATTTTTTATCAACTCTTTGTCCTAGAACAGCACCTACAACATAGTCACTAGCATCACACATGATTTCAAAAGGGTAAATTCCAATCAGGTGGTTGAACAATAGGTGCAGAAATCAAGGCTTTCTTAACTACTTCAAATGCTTCTACACAATCAACATCAAAGCCAAAAGGAATATCTTTTTTTAATAGGTTAGTCAGAGGCCGGGAATTTTTTGAGAAGTCCTTAATGAACCTCCTATAAATACCGGCATGACCAAGGAAACTTCTTATACCTTTGATATCCTTGGGAAACGACATCTTTTCAATAGCATCAACTTTAGCTTTGTCAACTTCAATACCTCTTTCAGAAATTTTATGCCCCAAGACAATACCTTCATTAACCATGAAGTGGCACTTCTCCCAATTCAATACAACGTTAGTTTCTTCACATCTCTGCAAAACTCGATCAAGGTTGCTCAAGCAATCATCAAAAGAGGATCCATAAACAGAGATATCATCCATGAAAACTTCACAAATCTTTTCACAAAAGTTAGAGAATATAGCCATCATGTATCTTGGAAAGGTAGCAGGTGCATTACATAAACCAAAAGGCATATGTCTATAAGCAAAGGTTCCGAAAGGGCAAGTAAAAGTAGTCTTTTCTTGATCATCAGCTGACACGGGTATTTGAGAGAAACCAGAGTAACCATCTAGGAAGCAAAAATGTGTATGTTTGGATAATCTTTCTAGCATTTGATCAATGAAAGGCAAAGGGTAATGGTATTTTTAGTAGCTTTATTTAATTTTCGGAAATCAATCATCATCCTATAACCTGTGATAATTCTTTGCGGAATCAATTCATCTTTATCATTAGGAACGACAGTAATACCTCCCTTCTTACGGACACAATGGACAGGGCTTACCCGCTGACTATCAGCAACGGGATAAATTATACCTGCTTCAAGGATCTTCAATATTTCCTTTCTTATCACTTATTTCATCTTAGGATTTAGCCGTCGTTGGTGATCAATAACTGGTTTGGCGTATTTCTCCAAATTTATTTTGTGTTGACATAGAGTGGGACTAATGCCCTTAAGATCATCAAGTGTATATCCAATAGCAGCACGATGCTTCTTCAGAGTTTTCAATAATTTCTCTTCTTCATGCTCTGAAAGGTTAGCACTAATAATAACAGGATATATCTTCTTTTCATCAAGATAAGCATATTTAAGAGTATCAGGTAATGGTTTAAGCTCAAACACGGGATCACCCTTGGGTGGAGGAGGATCCCCTAGGATTTCAATAGGCAAGTTGTTTTCAGAATAGGTCCCCTGTTTAAAGAATACTTAATCTATTTCCCTTCTTTCATTCATAAACATATCATTTTCATGGTCTAGCAAATATTGTTCTAAAGGATCAGTAGGAGGCACTGCAATAGAAGCAAGACTAATAATTTCATCTTTACTAGGCAATTCCTCATCACGGGGTTGTCTACTAAATTTAGCAAAATTAAACTCATGAGATATATCACCCAAACCAATAGTAACAACATCCTTTTCGCAGTCTATCCTAGCATTAATAGTGTTCAAGAAGGGTCTACCAAATATAATGGGACAAAATCTATCTTGTGGGGAACCAAGAACAAGAAAATCAGTAGGATATTTAACCTTCCCACACAAGACTTCAACATCTCTAACAATCCCAACCGGTGAAATAGTATCTCTATTGGCAAGTTTAATGGTAACATCGATATCTTCTATCTCAGCAGGTGCAATATCACACATAATTTCTTCGTATAAGGAATGAGGTATTGCACTTTCACTAGCACCCATATCACATAAGCCATGATAACAATGATCTCCTATTTTAATGGAAATAACAGGCATGCCTACAACAGGTCTATGTTTATTTTTAGCACCAGGTCTAGCAATTCTAGCAGCTTCATTGCAGAAGTAAATAACATGCCCATCAATATTATCGACCAAGAGATCTTTAACCCTAGCAATTTTAGGTTCAACTTTAACTTGCTCAGGGGTTTTTTGTGTCCTAATATTAGTTTTGTTGACTACAGTTGAAGCTTTAGCATGATCCTTTATTCTAACAGGGAAAGGTGGCTTCTCAATATAAGTAGCAGGAACAACAGGATCATCATAAGTGATAGTATTTTCTTCAACTTTAATAGGTGCAACTACTTTTACTTCAATGGGAGGATTATATTTAAACCACTTCTCCTTTGGAAGATCAACATGAGTAGCAAAGGATTCACAGAAAGAAGCTACTATCTCAGAGTCAAATCCATATTTAGTGCTAAATTCACGGAAAGCATCAGTATCCATAAAAGATTTAACACAATCAAACTTAGGTGTTATACCTGACTCCTTATACCTGATTCACGGAAAGCATCAGTATCCATAAAAGCCGAGCATAAATTTTTTGAATAATCATCTCCCTTGAGAGCTCATGATTGGGGCATGAATGTAACATTGACTTAAGCCTCCCCCAATCTTGAGCGATTCTTTCTCCTTCGCGAGGCCAAAAATTATATATATAATTACGATCACGATGAACAAGATGCATAGGATAAAACTTCTGATGAAATTCCAATTTCAATCGTTTGTAGTTCCATGATCCCATATCATCACATAGCCTATACCATGTCAATGCCTCTCCCTTCAAAGATAAAGGGAAGACCTTCTTCTTGATAACAACATCGGGCATACCTGCAAGCTTAAATAATCCACAAACTTCATCCACATTGATTAAGTGTAAATTGGGATGCAATGTTCCATCTCCTGCAAAAGGATTAGCTAGTGGTTTCTCTATCATACCCGAAGGAATTTCAAAGTAAACATTTTCAGTAGGTTCAGTAGGTTGAGGAGCAACTCTTTGCTCTACTGGTCAGGGTGAAGATACCCCGAACAAGCCCCTCAAAGGATTATGTTCCATAGTAACAAGTGACAGTAAATTTCAGCACACTATATAAATTTTTCCTTACCAAATTACACCTACCAAAGGCGCTTCACTCCCCGCCAACGGCACCAGAAAAGAGTCTTGATGACCTACAAGTGTAGGGGATCTATCGTAGCCTTTTCGATAAGTAAGAGTGTCGAACCCAACAAGGAGCAGAAGGAAAAGATAAGCAGTTTTCAGTAAGGTATTCTCTGCAAGCACTGAAATTATCGGTAACATATAGTTTTGTGATAAGGTAATTTGTAATGAGTAGCAAATAATAAAAGTAAATAAGGTGCAGCAAGATGGCCCAACCCTTTTTGTAGCAAAGGACAAGCCTGGACAAACTCTTATATGAAGGGAAGAGCTCCCGAGGACACATGGGAATTATCGTCAAGCTAGTTTTCATCACGTTCATATGATTCGTGTTCGGTACTTTGATAATTTGATATGTGGGTGGCCCGGTGCCTGGGTACTTTCCTTACTTGGACAAGCATCCCACTTATGATTAACCCCCATTGCAAGCATCCGCAACTACAACAGAAGTATTAAGGTAAACCTAACCATAGCATGAAACATATGGATCCAAATCAGCCCCTTACGAAGCAACGCATAAACTAGGGTTTAAGCTTCTGTCACTCTAGCAACCCATCATCTACTTATTACTTCCCAATGCCTAATCTAGGCCCAAACAATGGTGAAGTGTCATGTAGTCGACGTTCACATGACACCACTAGAGGGATGACAACATACATCTCATCAAAATATCAAACGAATACCATATTCATATGACTACTTATAGCAAGACTTCTCCCATGTCCTCGGGAACAAACATAACTACTCACAAAGCATATTCATGTTCATAATCAGCGGGGTATTAATATGCATAATGGATCTGAACATATGATCTTCCACCAAGTAAACCAACTAGCATCAACTACAAGGAGTAATCAACATTACTAGCAACCCACAGGTACCAATCTGAGGTTTGGATACAAGAGATGAACTAGGGTTTGAGATGAGATGGTGCTGGTGAAGATGTTAATGGAGATTGACCCCCTCCTGATGACAGGATCATTGGTGATGACGATGGTGATGATTTCCCCCTCCCGGAGGGAAGTTTCCCCGGCAGAACTGTAATGCCCCAGACACACCCGCCGGTGGTCGTTACTCCTGGCGAAATCTAGACTGGCCCCATAGATCAATACTAGTCTTTTCTGCGCACTTTGTCCTCACTCATGCGGACCCGGGAGAAAATTCTCGATCGGTCACCCATCCTGACACTACTCCAAGCTGAGCATGCTTAACTTTGGAGTTTTGTCCGAATGGTCTCCCGGAAAAGAAGGAATTCCTTATTGATAAGTAGTCTATCATCCCTAATAAGCCAGGCCATCACATACACCCCTACTCAAAGGAACCGACATCCTCGTCGGGCCACAGGAACGTTCCCTCTTGGCACATATGTCTGTGCATCCAGTATGGTACATGTACCATGTTGTGTGCCACGACGGGTCACAAACGTCATGAACAACATGACTGCGCACCTGTCTGCAAACATCCGTGTAACCGCGAGGGCCGGCTCTGATACCAACTTGTAACGCCCCGGACACACCCGTCGGTGGTCGTTACTCCTGGAAGGATCTAGACTGGCCTCACAGATCAATACTAGTCTTTTCTGAGCACTTTGTCCTCACCCGTGCGCACCCGGGAGCAACTTCCCGATCGGTCACCCATCCTGACAATACTCCAAGTTGAGCACGCTTAACTTTGGAGTTCTGTCCGAATGGGCTCCCAGAAAAGAAGGAATTCCTTATTGATATGAGTAGTCTATCATCCCTAATAAGCCAGGCCATCACAAGAACAGCTCTGCCGGAGCCCTAGATTGGTTCCGCCAAGGTTCCGCCTCGTGGCGGCGGAGTTTATTCCCGAAAGCTTGCTTATGATTTTTTTCCTCGGCAAAAGACTCGATATAGCCAAAGATGGGCATCAGAGGGCCACCAGGGGGCCCACGAGGTAGGGGGCGCTCCCAGGTGGGTAAGGCACGCCCCCACCCTCGTGGCCAGGGTGTGGGCCCCCTATGGTACTTTCTTCGCTTAGTATTTTTTATTAATTCCAAAAATGACTTCCGTGAAGTTTCAGGACTTATGGAGCTGTGCAGAATAGGTCTCTAATATTTGCTCCTTTTCCATCCTAGAATTCCAGCTGCCGACATTCTCCCTCTTCATGTAAACCTTGTAAAATAAGAGAGAATAGGCATAAGTATTGTGACATAATGTGTAATAACAGCCCATAATGCAATAAATATCGATATAAAAGCATGATGCAAAATGGACGTATCACGACACCTTCCACTGAAATCACTGCCCCCCTCCTCCAATTAAGCGCCGCCCACAACCATTTTACACGCAGTATAACGTGGAGCTGAGTAGCATGCGGCTGCACGCGCGAACGAGGTCGCTATGGCTGACACGCGTGTCGACCGCCAGATCTTGGAGGAGCACCTCGTCTTCGAGGCAACTGTCGACACCGCCACGTAGTTGTCTACTTTAAAATACAGTTCGTGATGTTTTCTCGAGGCCACCGTGTAACACCCCGTGATCGATGTGCCAGGTGTCCTCTAGTTTTTCGCTGTTGTTGCCTTGTCATTGCTTGCGTGTCATGCATTGCATATCATGTCATCATGTTTTCAAAACCTGCATCCGTCCGGGTTCCCCCAGTTCCCTCTGTTGTCCGTTCTGGGTCCAGACCACTTGCACGCGCCCGCAGCATGTCCGAAATAGTGTTTTATAAGTGGCCGGAAAATGTTCTCGGATTGGGGTGAAAGTTGGCATGCGGTGTTGTTTTAGTGTTAGTAGGTCGCCCGCCAAGTTTCATCGCATTCGGAGATCGTTTGATGCCCCAACGGTTAACCATAGCGACAATATAGCTGGTCTAACGTCGGACGTTTTCGGTCTCCGGAAACGGCTGCCGGGTTGCTTTCCTTTTTCTTCGCAGTCCAACCACACACTTGACCTTGTCCATCAAACCCTCTTTGCACGGTTCATCGACCCCCTCGCGTGCCCGAAAGCTGTCCCGGACCCGACCCGGACTGTCGCTACCGTCGTGCCCGGATCATCTCCAAACATCTACAAAACGTCTCCGTTTTGTTAATTGGACTTCCTAATATATATATTTTTTCACGACGTCCGATTTTAATCGGAGGGACGAGATACCCCCTAACCCGGCCCGCTCAGTCGTAACAGTGGAGTCCGGATCAACCCTGAAATACCACGATACTTCTTTCGTTTCTTCTTTTGACTACCCATTTGACCCGGAGCCGTCCGATGACAATCGGACGCACCTAAAAACCCCTTCCGTCTGCTATATAATCAGACCAACCCTAAAATTGAGGAGAGCTGTCCCATACTCCCTAATTCCTAACGCCGCCACCACTCTTGTCCCTTCTCCCTCGGGATCCATCCAACCCACCTCTCTTTTTCTGTACGCTACCAACCAGCGCCGCTCGCTAGTCCCCTCGCGCCCAAGACCTCACCGCGCCGACAACCATGGCCAGGCCATCGCCCTCACCTACGCCCTTCTTCTTTTTTCCTGCCTTCTCCTCCCTCCTCTGCTCTAATTCCCCCTCTCTCTCCTTCTCTTGCTTCCACAGGAACCCAAAGGAGCTCTGCCCCGACGCCATGGACAGGAGTCGTCGTTCTCTAGTTCCGACCTCGTGCGAGCTTGCCAAGCCCCAAGCCGCGCCGGATCTGGAGGGGATCACCGCCGCCGCGCCTTTTTCCCGATCCCCACGACCTTCTCTGGCCCCGTTCCCGTCAATAGCCCGCCGTCGCCGCTCCTTTGCTTCCGCTGCGTCGAACGGCAGCAGTCCAGACAGAGGACGCCGCCTCTCCCTAGACCGCTCCTCTCCTCCCCGAGATCCTCATCGGCGACGAGAGCCTCCAGCTGGACCCCACAGGCCGCGCCCTCCATCTCGTCTCCGTGGTCGGTCCTCCCCAAGTCCTCATCGCCGGCCTCTGCTTCTGCGTGTGGGAACGACGACGGCCAACGACAAGTCACCTCGCCCCGCGTTGACCAGTCCAGCGCCAGCCTGGACGAGTGCCACTCGCCGCGCGAGGCCTCCTCTGCTTTGCTCGCAGCCCAGATGCCCAGCTCCACCTCAGCCCGTCGACCCCTAGATCCACCGAGCAGCGCCAGTTCGCGCAAGGCCCAGCGCTCGGCCTCCCAGCCCAGTATCGCCCCTGCCGGCCTCTTCTCTGCAACAGCGGGCCGAAGCCCATGGGTGAGGCCACCCAGCGCCCCACCTTTTTTTCTTCCTGCTATTGGGCTTGTCCCAGAGTCAGCCCGCTTCTACATTTTTTTCCCAATTTCTACGAATTTATCTTTTATTCCAGTAAAACAGTTTTGTAGAAACACCCTTGAACTTCATGCATGTTTTAACTCACAAACTAAGCACCACATGTAAAAACTTAATATATGAAACTTGCTTAGAATTTTATCTAGTTTCATAATATGCCACTTTCATCCATGTTTAAAATGTTTAAAATGATGTTTCTTCATAATTTACCTAATGCCATGTTAAAATGCTTTAATTCATAACTATTTAACCGTAACTCGGAATTTAATAAACTTTATATGTAAATGGGGTAGAATTTTGCCTAGTTTATCATGGTGACATTGTTTTGCATGGTAAACAACTCTAAAATATGGTTTAGGGAAGAACAGTACGAAATCTATAATATGCTCATGAGGAGTTTCCGGATTTGTTGTTCGTTGCTTCCGGCCTCATTTAACCTTGACTAGATGGGTAGTTTTCTTTTGCTTCACCCTCTTGCCATGTTTAACAACATTTAATATTGTTGGGTACATAAACGAGATCAAACTAAATAATTGATGTGGTGCTCCGTCAATATGCAACTCGTTGCATATTGAGCTCCACTTAACTTGTAGTGTTGTTTGTTGCATTTTGCCATGCCATGCCATGAATCATTAAACCGGACATGCATCATACTTGATTGTGCATCATGCCATGATTATGTGGTGGTTGTTTACTATGTTTGTGTGCTTCTTTCCGGTGTTGCTTCTTCGGGTTGGTTCCGGTAACGTCACATTTGTGAGGATCCGTTCGACTTCGTCCGTTTTTCTTCTTCATGGACTCGTTCTTCTTCCTTGCGGGATCTCAGGCAAGATGATCATACCCTCGAAATCACTACTATCTTTGCTATGCTAGACGCTCACTCTTTTGCTATGCCTATGCCGCGATACCTACCACTTGCTTATCGTGCCTCCTATATTGTTGAACCAAGCCTCTAACCCACCTTGTCCTAGCAAACCGTTGTTTGGCTATGTTACCGCTTTGCTCAGCCCCTCTTATAGCATTGTTAGTTGCAGCTGAAGGTTGAAGTTTGTTCCTTGTTGGAACATGGAGATGTTGTTCCTTATTGGAACATGTTACTTATTGGGATATCACAATATATCTTATTTAATTAATGCATCTATATACTTGGTAAAGAGTGGAAGGCTCGGCCTTATGCCTAGTGTTTTGTTCCACTCTTGCCGCCCTAGTTTCCGTCATATCGGTGTTATGTTCCCGGATTTGGCGTTCCTTACGCAGTTGGGTTATAATGGGAACCCCTTGACAATTCGCTTTGAATAAAACTCCTCCAGCAAGGCCCAACCTTGGTTTTACCATTCGCCACCTAGCCTTTTTCCCTTGGGAGTCGCGCATCCCGAGGGTCATCTTATTTTAACCCCCCCGGGCCAGTGCTTGTCTAAGTGTTGGTCCGAACTAGAGTCCTTTGCAGCGCCACCTCGGGGAAACTTGAGGGCTGGTTTTAGTTGTACGGAGCGCTCATCCAGTGTTGCCCTGAGAATGAGATATGTGCAGCTCCTATCAGGATGTCGGCGCATCGGATGGTCTTGCTGGACTTGTTTTACCATTGTCGAGGATGTCTTGAAGAACCGGGATACCGAGTCTGATCGGAATGTCACGGGAGGAGGTCTATTCCTTCGTTGACCGTGAGAGCTTGTCATGGGCTAAGTTGGGACACCCCTGCAGGGTTTTGAACTTTCGAAAGCCGTGCCCGCGGTTATGGGCAGATGGGAATTTGTTAACGTCCGATTGTAGAAAACCTGAAGTTGACCTTAATTAAAATGAATCAACTGCGTGTGTAACCGTGATGGTCTCTTTCCGGCAGAGTCCGGGAAGTGAACACGGTGTTGGAGTTATGCTTGACGTAGGTTGTTTTAGGATCACTTCTTGATCATACTTTCTCGAACGTGCTTTGCCTTCTCTTCTCGCTCTCCTTTGCATATGTTAGCCACCATATATGCTAGTCGCTTGCTGCAGCTCCACCTCATACCTTTTACCCTACCCATAAGCTTAAATAGTCTTGATCGCGAGGGTGTGAGATTGCTGAGTCCCCGTGACTCACAGATACTTCCAAAACCAGCTTGCTGGTGCCAATGAGTCCGTGCAGATGATGCAACCAAGCTCAAGAGGAGCTCGATGAAGATCTTGTCCTTTATGTTGATTCGTTCTACTTGATCAGTAGTGGAGCCCAGTTGGGGTCGATCGGGGGACCTTTGTCGCATTTGGGGTTCTTCTTTTGTTTTGGTTCCGTAGTTGGACCTTGATTGTATCTGGATGATGTAATGCTTTATTCATGTAATTGTGTGAAGTGGCGATTGTAAGCCAACTATGTATCTCTTTCCCTTATGTATTACATGGGTTGTGTGAAGATTACCTCTCTTGCGACATTGCTTTCAATGCGGTTATGCCTCTAAGTCGTGCTTCAACACGTGGGAGATATAGCCGCATCGAGGGCGTTACAAGTTGGTAATCAGAGCCTTCCCCGACCTTAGGAGCCCCATTGCTTGATCATTTTTAGCGGCCGAGTTGTGTCTAGAAAAATGTTTTGAGTCATTTAGGAATTATATATCGGAGAGTTAGGAATTCTTTTTACTTCCCAGTCTCCTTATCGCTCTGGTAAGGCATCCTGACGTAGAGTTTTGACTCTTCTCTTCTCAAATTTCACTAAAAAGAATTTAGGATCACGCGAGTATCTTGGAATCATTCCGATGGTTTTGTGACGAGAACATTGTCTTGGTGCCTCCTGTCAGGGGTTTTGTGGAAGTGTCCCGGGGAGTTGAGCTCCGAGGTGTTGTCGTCACAATTTTATCGTTGCAATTCTGGAATACCTGAGTTTAGTACGCCGACATCGAAAATCTCTTTTATGCAGTTCGTTGGTGAGATAACCTCGACGCCACCCAGTACTGGGGTGGGAGTTCGGGAGTATTGCCATAACTCGTATAACGGATGCTTTTTGAAGGTTGAGGTAGATGATTTTCGAAGGTTTCTTGGTTATGTGTTGAAGGATGGATACAGCTGGATGTAGGATTTGCTAGATTTGGGTGAGATATTATGCTTCCCCTGTATCCCCAACACCTGATTGCATAACCGGAAAGTTTCGGGAGTTTATAAGTGGGAATTCAAGTAGCTCTTAGGATATCTTTCCGACAGATGTATGATTTGAAATTGGGGTTCGACGTCTAGTGGTCTGCCTATTCATGGTCGGTTTTACAGTGGTCTGGTTGTGTCTTAAAGAGTCTTTGGCTATGGAGACTCGGGGACGCTTCGTATGTCATGTGCACTGCCTTGTACATGATGGTGCTGTACGATCGAGCCCGTGTAGGCCCCACCACAAAAACTTCGGGCGAAATCTCTATCATATGTTTGTTCCGGCTTATTCTGCAAGTCAATCCTTTGTTTTTGTTTTGAGTTGTGGTATTTGAGTTGCTTCGAAGTCAAGAGTTGATTCCATACCTTTCCTAAATGGTGTTCTCATACTCCGATGTGAATACCAATCCTCTTGATAATCGAGATTGTCATGTCAATCCTTTTCAACCGGCGTGTTTCTCTTCAAGTGGATCCGATCATTTCAACAACCGCAAGATCAAGTATCAGTTCTTCTCAACGGTGTTCGTTTCATCCATTCCAAATTGTCTTTGTTTTTTTCCCACCCTCCCTCCCTTTGTTTTTTCTCCAAGGATTCATATATCTTAATCGAGTATCCATCTTATTTGATGTGAAGTCTCTCCATTCTTTTCTATCATTATTCTTACCCAGTGGTTCCCTTGAAGGTGTTCTTCTAGTTCACCATTATTCGTTCTTTTCTTCTCCGGTGGTTTCAAGTCAAGCTTTGTTGATCATATCTTTTCCTCGTTTCAATGTTTTCTCATGCCGGTGCAATCCTTAATCATTCACCTCTCGCTGTTCAATTGTTCCGGAGTGCTGAAGATATCTCAGAAGGATCGTCTTATCATTCAAGATCCGTTAATCCTATTTTGAGAATGTTTATCTCATTCAAGTCTTTTAATTCAACCAGGGTTTTCTCTCTTTTAAATTGTTCAACGGTGTATCTTTTGAGTGGGCCCTAACCCACAGGTCTTTTCCCAGGATCTAACCTGACTCTTCTCTTTTCCCGGCATTACTCTCAAATTCTTTTTCCAAGTTTGACGTAAGAATGAATTGTTATCAGTCAAGTGCCTTTCTCGAAGATCTTCCATTTCTTTTCATCGTTGGCTCAACCTTTCTGTTCTTCATTCCGGAGTGCCTCAACAATTTTTGTTGGTGTTTCTCGTCGTCATTCTCGGATTTGAAGCCCGAAGAAGACTTATCCTCCATATCTTGCTCCATTCTCTTCAAGATTCGTGATTCTAGCGTGTTCCCATCCTCTCATAATTATTTTTCGATTGTGAGAATTCTTTTCACCCATCCGGAGCAATTCAAAATTCTGTTCAGTTTGATTATCCGGAGCCCATCATCTAAGATTTATCCATTCCAGTTTTCAGCTCTCATACTCTAAATCATACCGGTGTCTAAATCAAGGATTCTCTAATCAGCTCGTAATCTTTTCGTTCTCATGGGTCTAAATTCTCTCAAGCATCTTCGTTTAATTGCTAATTCTTCCCGGTGTGTCTTCATGTTTTAATCGTTCTTTTCAATTCTTACGGTGGTTTGCTCAAGAGTTCTCTTCCTTATTCATCATATCAATTCATTCGTTGTTTCAATCCTACCAGTGGTCCATTAAGTTTGCGCTATATCTATCTAAATCCTTTCTACGAGAATAAGTCATATGCGATCCGTTGCTTGTCATCAATTTAAATTGGTGAAGGACAAGCATAATATAATTCTTATTCTTGTCCCATCCAAGTGATTAATTTTTTTCCGGAGTGGTTCATCATATCATATTCTCAGTTCGAGATGCTTTATCTTTTCTTTCCCGGAGTTCCAAGCTCTCATCATCACGAAGTTCCATCTTAAATCATTACAAGGTTTCACCTTGTGTTTTTTTAAACGTCTTTTTCTTGTCGTTACCCTTTGTTACCGGAGTTCTTCATGAAGTTTCTACATGATGGTTCATCAAGGTTTTATATTCCTTCTCGAAGTGTTCATCGAGATTCTTTTCTAAGGAGCTCAAGCATTCTCATCTTGCAATCCGGAGTTCAATCTTTCTTCCGTATCATTGGAGATGGTATTATGTCATTCTTAATAATTTGAGTTCATGTTTCATAACTCACATGTTGTTAGGAATGAGATATTTTAAATCCATCAACCTATTCGTTGGAATTATCTTGGGTTATATTTCACCTAAAGCTTTCCCTAAGGATTGTTGCTATCTATGGTGCTTATAAATGATCAAATGTCTTCTTTTATCATTTCCGGTGCGATATAGTTTCTCGTCTCCTTGTTCTTATCAATCCAATTCTTTTCCCGTGAGTGGCAGGTTGTCACCTCATAATTTGAGATGTATTCCATAAGACCATATCAAGATTATCTTTTTCATTGTTGGTTTTCCAACAATTTCGTTCAACCCTTCTTTTAAGGATGCTTTTCAAATTCTATTGTGGTAGAAGATGTCTTTTTCCTCTCAATTCTTTCCTTTCCAAGAGCCAACTTCTATTCTTTCTCCCGGAGGTCTAGTGATGTTGCTCTTTTCACTCCTCATCTCGGTTTGTCAAGATTATGTTCAATTTCTTCCATTTATAGTCGAAGTGCTGTCCAAATTTATACCATTCTTATACCTTCCCTATCTTGTTTTAACCGGAGTGTTGTGTCCCTTTTGCTCAAGCTCTTTCATTTTATCAAGTTTTTCATCTCTTCTAAACCAGAGTGCTGTCTGAGATCTTTCTTACCCCTTGTTCCATTCATTCAATAGTTACGGAGGCAGTGTATTGCGATTTCATCAAGTATCTTCTCATCTTATCAAGTTCTTATTCAATTCCTTTTCTTTTCAATCGAAGTGCTGTCTGAATTTGTTCTTCCTTGTTCCTTTTTCCTAACGGAGTGCTTTCAACTTTGTTCTTCTCCGTTGCTTTCTTTCTTTCATTTTGCTCAACCTTTTCAAGGTTCTTTGGTTTCACTCGTTTTTCAAAGAAGCAACTTAGTTTTACCTCTTCTCTTTCTCTTCCGTTTTTCCCTCCAGTGCCATTCTAGATCTCGGGACGAGATCCTCTCGTAGTGGTGGAGTGTTGTAACACCCCGTGATCAATGTGCCAGGTGTCCTCTAGTTTTTCGCTGTTGTTGCCTTGTCATTGCTTGCGTGTCATGCATTGCATATCATGTCATCATGTTTTCAAAACTCGCATCCGTCCGGGTTCCCCCAGTTCCCTCTGTTGTCTGTTTTGGGTCCAGACCACTTGCACGCGCCCGCGGCATGTCCGAAATAGTGTTTTATAAGTGGCCGGAAAATGTTCTCGGATTGGGGTGAAAGTTGGCATGCGGTGTTGTTTTAGTGTTAGTAGGTCGCCCGCCAAGTTTCATCGCATTCGGAGATCGTTTGATGCCCCAACAGTTAACCATAGCGACAATATAGTCGGTCTAACGTCGGACGTTTTCGGTCTCCGGAAACGGTTGCCGGGTTGCTTTCCTTTTTCTTTGCAGTCCAACCACACACTTGACCTTGTCCATCAAACCCTCTTTGCACGGTTCATCGACCCCCTCGCGCGCCCGAAAGCTGTCCCGGACCCGACCCGGACTGTCGCTACCGTCGTGTCCGGATCATCTCCAAACATCTACAAAACGTCTCCGTTTTGTTAATTGGACTTCCTAATATATATTTTTTCACGACGTCCGATTTTAATTGGAGGGACGAGATACCCCCTAACCCGGCCCGCTCAGTCGCAACAGTTGAGTCCGGATCAACCCTGAAATACCACGATACTTCTTTCATTTCTTCTTTTGACTACCCATTTGACCCGGAGCCGTCCGATGACAATCGGACGCACCTAAAAACCCCTTCCATCTGCTATATAATCAGACCAACCCTAAAATTGAGGAGAGCTGTCCCATACTCCCTAATTCCTAGCGCCGCCGCCACTCTTGTCCCTTCTCCCTCGGGATCCATCCAACCCACCTCTCTTTTTCTGTACGCAACCAACTAGCGCCGCTCGCTAGTCCCCTCGCGCCCAAGACCTCATCGCGCCGACGACCATGGCCAGGCCATCGCCCTCACCTGCGCCCTTCTTCTTTTTTCCTGCCTTCTCCTCCCTCCTCTGCTCTAATCCCCCCTCTCTCTCCTTCTCTTGCTTCCACAGGAACCCAAAGGAGCTCTGCCCCGACGCCATGGACAGGAGTCGTCGTTCTCTAGTTCTGACCTCGTGCGAGCTTGCCAAGCCCCAAGCCGCGCCGGATCTGGAGGGGATCACCGCCGCCGCGCCTTTTTCCCGACCCCCATGACCTTCTCCGGCCCCGTTCCCGTTGATAGCCCGCCGTCGCCGCTCCTCTACTTCCGCTGCGTCGAACGGCAGCAGTCCAGACAGAGGACGCCGCCTCTCCCTAGACCGCTCCTCTCCTCCCCGAGATCCTCATCGGCGACGAGAGCCTCCAGCTGGACCCCACAGGCCGCGCCCTCCATCTCGTCTCCGTGGTCGGTCCTCCCCAAGTCCTCATCGCCGGCCTCTGCTTCTGCGTGTGGGAACGACGACGGCCAACGACAAGTCACCTCGCCCCGCGTTGACCAGTCCAGCGCCAGCCTGGACGAGTGCCACTCGCCGCGCGAGGCCTCCTCTGCTTCGCTCGCAGCCCAGATGCCCAGCTCCACCTCAGCCCGTCGACCCCTAGATCCACCGAGCAGCACTAGTTCGCGCAAGGCCCAGTGCTCGGCCTCCCGGCCCAGTATCGCCCCTGCCGGCCTCTTCTCTGCAACAGCGGGCCGAAGCCCATGGGTGAGGCCACCCAGCTCCCCAGCTTTTTTTCTTCCTATTGTTGGGCTTGTCCCAGAGTCAGCCCGCTTCTACATTTTTTCCCAGTTTCTGCGAACTTATCTTTTATTCCAGTAAAACAATTTTGCAGAAACACCCTTGAACTTCATGCATGTTTTAACTCACAAACTAAGCATCACATGTAAAAACTTAATATATGAAACTTGCTTAGAATTTTATCTAGTTTCATAATATGCCACTTTCATCCATGTTTAAAATGTTTAAAATGATGTTTGTTCATAATTTACCTAATGCCATGTTAAAGTGCTTTAATTCATAACTATTTAACCGTAACTCGGAATTTAGTAAACTTTATATGTAAATGGGGTAGAATTTTTCCTAGTTTATCATGGTGACATTGTTTTGCATGGTAAACAACTCTAAAATATGGTTTAGGGAAGAACAGTACCAAATCTATAATATGCTCATGAGGAGTTTCCGGATTTGTTGTTCGTTGCTTCCGGCCTCATTTAACCTTGACTAGATGGGTAGTTTTCTTTTGCTTCACCCTCTTGCCATGTTTAACAACATTTAATATTGTTGGGTACATAAACGAGATTGAACTAAATAATTGATGGGTGCTCCGTCAATATGCAACTCGTTGCATATTGAGCTCCACTTAACTTGTAGTGTTGTTTGTTGCATTTTGCCATGCCATGCCATGAATCATTAAACCGGACATGCATCATACTTGATTGTGCATCATGCCATGATTATGTGGTGGTTGTTTACTATGTTTGTGTGCTTCTTTCCGGTGTTGCTTATTCGGGTTGGTTCCGGTAACGTCGCGTTTGTGAGGATCCGTTCTACTTCATCCGTTTTTCTTCTTCATGGACTCGTTCTTCTTCCTTGCGGGATCTCAGGCAAGATGATCATACCCTCGAAATCACTACTATCTTTGCTATGCTAGACGCTCGCTCTTTTGCTATGCCTATGCCGCGATACCTACCACTTGCTTATCATGCCTCCTATATTGTTGAACCAAGCCTCTAACCCACCTTGTCCTAGCAAACCGTTGTTTGGCTATGTTACCGCTTTGCTCAGCCCCTCTTATAACGTTGTTAGTTGCAGGTGAAGGTTGAAGTTTGTTCCTTGTTGGAACATGTTACTTGTTGGGATATCACAATATATCTTATTTAATTAATGCATCTATATACTTGGTAAAGGGTGGAAGGCTCGGCCTTATGCCTAGTGTTTTGTTCCACTCTTGCCGCCCTAGTTTCCGTCATATCGGTGTTATGTTCCCGGATTTTGCGTTCCTTACGCGGTTGGGTTATAATGGGAACCCCTTGACAGTTCGCTTTGAATAAAACTCCTCCAGCAAGGCCCAACCTTGGTTTTACCATTCGCCACCTAGCCTTTTTCCCTTGGGAGTCGCACATCCCGAGGGTCATCTTATTTTAACCCCCCCGGCCAGTGCTTGTCTATGTGTTGGTCCGAACTAGAGTCCTTTGCAGCGCCACCTCGGGGAAACTTGAGGGCTGGTTTTAGTTGTACGGAGCGCTCATCCGGTGTTGCCCTGAGAACGAGATATGTGCAGCTCCTATCAGGATGTCGGCGCATCGAGCGGTCTTGCTGGACTTGTTTTACCATTGTCGAGGATGTCTTGACCGGGATACCGAGTTTGATCGGAATGTCTCGGGAGGAGGTCTATTCCTTCGTTGAACGTGAGAGCTTGTCATGGGCTAAGTTGGGACACCCCTGCAGGGTTTTGAACTTTCAAAAGTCGTGCCCGCGGTTATGGGCAGATGGGAATTTGTTAATGTCCGGTTGTAGAAAACCTAAAGTTGACCTTAATTAAAATGAATCAACCACGTGTGTAACTGTGATGGTCTCTTTCTGGTGGAGTCCGGGAAGTGAACACGGTGTTGGAGTTATGCTTGACGTAGGTTGTTTTAGGATCACTTCTTGATCATACTTTCTCGAACGTGCTTTGCCTTCTCTTCTCGCTCTCCTTTGCGTATGTTAGCCACCATATATGCTAGTCGCTTGCTGCAGCTCCACCTCATACCTTTTACCCTACCCATAAGCTTAAATAGTCTTGATCGCGAGGGTGTGAGATTGCTGAGTCCCCGTGACTCACAGATACTTCCAAAACCAGCTTGCAGGTGCCGATGAGTCCGTGCAGATGACGCAACCAAGCTCAAGAGGAGCTCGATGAAGATCTTGTCCTTTATGTTGATTCGTTCTAGTTGATCAGTAGTGGAGCCCAGTTGGGGTCGATCGGGGGACCTTTGTCGCATTTGGGGTTCTTCTTTTATTTTGGTTCCGTAGTCGGACCTTGATTGTATCTGGATGATGTAATGCTTTATTCATGTAATTGTGTGAAGTGGCGATTGTAAGCCAACTATGTATCTCTTTCCCTTATATATTACATGGGTTGTGTGAAGATTACCTCTCTTGCGACATTGCTTTCAATGCGGTTATGCCTCTAAGTCGTGCTTCAACACGTGGGAGATATAGCCGCATCGAGGGCGTTACACATCGCCAGTGCCTTCTAGTGATTTGTCCTCTATAATGTTAATATGCAATCTGATGTTCAGTTAACAATTTGGTCCTCTGAAATGTAATGTTTAGTGAACACTTTGGTCCAACAATTGCTACATTTCGTAGTACTGTTCTCAAGCAATCTTTCTTTTGTTAACTGTCTTATCTTCTCATACATGTTTCTGCTCTGCAATGTCGTGCTCAGTTAACTATTTTGGTTCATTTGGTCTGCTGTCCATTTAACTGTTCGGTTCAGTTCTGCCATTTGATTTTCATTTGTTGTGGCTACAATTTTGTATTGTTATGCATGTAACACCAATCGAATTTGGTTGTTGAGGGAGTCCTGGATTAGGGGGTCCCCGGACAGCCGGACTATATCCTTTGGCCGGACTGTTGGACTATGAAGATACAAGATTGAAGACTTTGTCTCGTGTCCGGATGGGACTTTACTTGGCGTGGAAGGCAAGCTAGGCAATACGGATATGTATATCTCCTCCTTTGTAACCGACGTTGTGTAACCCTAGCCCCCTCCGGTGTCTATATAAACCGGAGGGTTTTAGTTCGTAGGACAACATACAATCATACCATAGGCTAGCTTCTAGGGTTTAGCCTCTTCGATCTCGTGGTAGATCAAATCTTGTAATACTCATATCATCAAGAACAATCAAGCAGGACGTAGGGTATTAACTCCATCAATAGGGCCCGAACCTGGGTAAACATCGTGTCCCCTGCCTCCTGTTACCATCCGCCTTAGACGCACAGTTTGGGACCCCCTACACGAGATCCGCCCGTTTTGACATCAATGACGGTGTCCTGGACTAGGGGGTACTCACCATGTCATCTCCCGATCTGTTAGATTGGGCCGAGGACCCCCATGGCAGTGTACCCATGGGCCAGTTCGGACGGCTGCCGCATACATGGAAGATTCTACAAGACTTGGTGATCAAGACAAGGACTACTCCTCACCGGCGTATTCGGCTAGGACTTTTGTTGTCCTAGGCCTCTGGAGCATTATATAAACCGAGGCCAGGCTAGTCGATAGATCATATACATACAATCATACCATAGGCTAGCTTCTAGGGTTTAGCCTCTCCGATCTCGTGGTAGATCAACTCTTGTAATACCCATATCATCAAGAATAAATCAAGCAAGACGTAGGGTTTTACCTTCATCAAGAGGGCCCGAACCTGGGTAAAACATCGTGTTCCTTGCCTCCTATTACCATCCGCCTTAGACACACAGTTCGGGACCCCCTACCCGAGATCCGCCGGTTTTGACACCGACATTGGTGCTTTCATTGAGAGTTCCGCTGTGTGATCGGCAAAAGGATCGATTGCTCATCAGCAGGTCAACTGCGATGCCGGCATCTTCGTCGCCGGCTCGGCTAGCCACCTTGGCTTGACCGAGGACCGTGCTCCATCTCCGATCGTCATGTCCGGACGAGGTCTTTCATCAACATCAACTCCGATCTCTATAAAGATCATGGAGGAATCATCCATCGAGCTCGGGGGCTCAACGTCAACATTGCCCTCGGCCGACCGTGCTGTTTTTCCAAACAGCAAACTTGTATCCTCTGCCACCACCTCTTAGATTATGTCTTTGATGATCCCTTTGGTGGAATTGTGCGGAATTGAGTCTACAATAGCCATGCAAAATTTCGTCGAGTTTCGATGGAGGAATCTCCGACAATCTACGATATACCGGAGCCCTGTCAAATCTGGACGGGAATCTGGATGAGTTTAGGGCGTGGTCTCCAGAGCCTAGCTCGGAGGTCCTTTGGAAGATCCAACTGTTCAACTACTGCGGAATTCCCATATCTACCAGTCCTCCAAAGTCCAGCTCGATCCGACGGTTCAAACTCCGGGAACCTTCCGATGCGTGGATCAATTTTCAGATCCGTTTTCTGCGCGAATATGGATCCGACCCGAATTCATGTTTCTTTATGAACGTGACATTGAACAACCTTTTTAGAGGAATTCTCTTCTAGGGTATTGTGCATTCTTTTTAAACACGTGCCCGCAAATTTTTAAGCCTCCCCTAAGGTCGCCTTCATCATCATGCTGGTGTCAAACCAGTCCGGCGATATTGCTCCAAGGCTGCCGACCTGCGCTAGACACGTCGTCACTTTGTTGAGACGAGCTCAACTTATTCGGATCATCATCTCGGCAAGCCGAACAAGAGTCCGGCATCGCGAAGGATAAATCATCACCAACATCGCCGCCCCATGGATTGCACAGAGCGAGCATACCGGCATCGCCGCATGGTCACTTCATCAAGCCGGCATCGACCACGTCATGACCTGCATCGGCAGGGCCGCACTATTGCTTCTTCAAGCTGGTGTCCATCACGCCGACCTACTTCGACTCATCGGCTGACATCGAGGCTTCGACATCTCGGATGGACCGGGGGCTTCGCCATCTCTTCATCAACCTACTCCGGAGACTTCGGCGCCACTAGCCGACCAGCTCCGTCATGTTAGCTGGACCGAGGGCTTTGCCTCGGCGAGCCAACCTTTGCCAGCATTACCATACCGTCGCTTTATCGCCCATCAAGCAATGGGTGTGCGGATCGAGTCCAAATTTTGGGAATCACCTTTCTTCGGATTGCTACAACAAATAAACCAGGTGCTATTAATCCTAGTATTTTTTGCTTGTTTGGGTTTATTTTTCCCAAGGAATTATTATTCTGGTTTGTGCATCATCTGTACATAGGTCTATAAAATGATGGTTGCATTAACGATGGTCGCGTGGTGGTTCGGTCAGTTTCCGTACATACTCCGGCGAACGTCGCATCCGAAACTCGGACCGACCTATGAATTCAGGCTTCGCCACGCCTTTACCGCATCACACCGACGCCCTGCATCGACATTAACTTCGGCGCCAGGCCATATTTCTTTTATTACTCACTTTGCATAAATTATTTATTATGCAATGATTTTTTAATTATTATTATTACTATTATCTCTGGTTTGCACTATTTTTTGTGCACAGCAAAATGATCCGGGGACTTCGTCGTCACTCTGCCGGTTTGCATTGACCGTGCTATGTCACCACTTCGGCGTGTCGAGCTCTCTACTCCGCCACCTCGGGACCGGCTTGGGGGATGGAACCTTGTCCCGCATCAAGCTTGGACCGCGTCATCAATGCCGAACACATTAACCAGCTAAGTCGCTTTCATGCTGAAAGTTTTAATTTTTAACTTGTGTTCGGTTCGACCAAGCATTATACCTTTTTGGAAAAAAGTTGCTTGTAAAAAATTTCCTTGTCCAAACTTTGTTTGTGACACACATATTCAAATACCCCATTTATTTGGGGGCTTCCTTTATGAAGCTTTTCCTCTTGCATATGATTATACTTGTACGGCTTCGTTCCTTGTTCGTGTATTACGCCACAATATGCACCATATTAACTTAAGCGATTTGCAAGCTGGGTTGCCTGGCTCATGTGCTTACCCCTACGTTCCCGATTGTTCGGATAGGGAGTAAAGGGAGCACCTCTGCGATTGTCACAACTGGGTCCTCCGAGCTCTGACCTCAGACTGGGTGAAGCCGAAAGCTAGCGCTCTTATTGTTTTCAATCATGGTCGGCACACAACGGAACTCATGAGTACAAAAAATCTATTGCACAAGTCTCATAGCAATAATGAGCACCGAAGAAAGGTATCGGTGGGGGTACTATTTTCTTCGAAGATGCTTCGTACACTTCGTCTGTAATATAGCATAAGTTCCCTGAGCGCGCTTTGTCTATTACAGCCTTATGGCCCGGTTGCTTGGTTTTCGGAAACACTGTCGATATTCTCGACAGGTGGAGTACATAACACTTTTCGGTCCTTGACCGAAGAGGGAGAAGCCGACGGTCGGTTAAGACGCGTTTAAAGTTCAGTTGAACAAAGATATGATATAAGTACTTCGGTACATACAATCATTATACATAAAATTCTTTTACCCAAGTCACTTGGGGGATCTTAAAATTTATATGAGCTATTTTATAGTAAATGTGTTTTCTTCTTGGTCGTTACAAAGTCTTTTTCTATCGCTCCTTTTTCGACGTGAGTGTGTGGTCAATAGCCAGATAACCCATTTTCGCTCTAGTGACCGCTCGAGTTTAGTTCGCTAAACTGGTCTAACGAGAAGCACTCCTCCTTCGGGATAGGAGGCTGCAGCCGTAGGCTGACCCGCTTGAAGTCTTGAGATCGGATGTGTAATATTAATGCACGACAGAAGCACAATTTTTTCCCTAATTTTCGGATTGGCACCGAACACTTGATCTTGTTCGGACGTCAAGTTTTTACTAACGTTTTTTTGGTTTTCCAAGCTTATGGCACTTTTAAACTATTCGTGTGTTTCCAGCACAAGTCTCATAGTGCAATGCGGACACCTTTATAGATTCGGCAAAATCATTCTCGGATCTCACTATATATGCATTGGTTTGAATTGTGTCTTTGGTCAATAGTTGGGTTGCCCGGCTCCTGCGCTTGCCTCCTACGTTCCGCTTTGTTAGGCTAGGTGTGCAAAGGGAGAACCACTGCGATTGTGCTTCCAGCTCACATGGTTAAGCACCTCAGTGGAGAAAGCCAAAAACTGACTGTCACAATAAGCGTAAACTGGTCAGCAATCCGATGACGGTGTTAAATGACTGGTCATTCATAACATTGGCCGAAGTGTTTACGGCTTGACCTCGACTGTCGCCGAACACTACCGGGGGCTAGTAACTGGCCTCCCAAATTAAATCCTCAATATTTTGCTCTTACATTAGAGCTGAGGTTTCATGATCATGCTCAGCATGACAACCCAAAGAAAGGAACCGATAGCGGGATTATTTTCTTTGGAAGACATTTATTATGTTAAACAGTGATAGAACATATCTCTGTGTGTACCTTTGTTTATAAAACCGTATGGCCAGATTGCCTTGTTTGTCGTAAATCTTTGCCCTCATAAAGGCTTTATAAAGTAGGACAAACACTCCTCGGCTACTGGCCGAGGAGGTGGAAGCCGATGGTCGGTGAACAAAGTTTTGTACAATGCGGATCCGAGCATTAATGATGTAAAGTACTTGGATACATAGAATCATTACACATAATTTGTGATTTTACTCTGGATATCGATCCTTAATTCGGCCACCCGTGCCCACATTAAGGCTCCGGGGCTACTGGGCTTCAGGCTTATCATTTACTAATTTTAAAGGGGCGTATCGATCCCCTGATCTGGTGTTGCCACCCGACCAGTGTCTCGGGGGCTACTGCATTGGCAATCCTTAGGTTGGTCGGCCGCACCCAACCTGAGTCTCGAGGACTCTGCACACCGCTTTTTGTGTCCCGAAGTATTCTGCTAAGCTAGGAGTTGATCCTCAGACCGATTTTGCAAATCAACCTGAGTCTCAGCGGCTACTGGGATCAGCGGCCTTATGTCATCCTTCAGGTGCATCTCGGGTTTTAGACCGATACACACTTGAGGGCTACTAGCTATATATCTTGGCAGAGAATAAATTGCACCAATCAAAAATATTGACAAAAAATTGGCCCACACTCGGGGTGGTGCACCACCTCGGAAAGCAGTCCAACATAAAGCTCGGGCGCTAGTGGCTGGCTCCATAGAGGGCATTTCCTGCATTAAGCTCGGCTAAACTCCTTGAACTCTTTTGGACCAAGATGATCTATGACATCTTGGATATAGTCCGGCGTTCGAGCTTGGACACAGTCCGGCGTTGGAGCTCGGATACATTTCGGCGTTAGAGCTCGGAAGCAGTCCGGCATTGGTGCTCGGCTGCAAAAGATACCTCGAATGCAGTCCGGCGTTAGAGCTCGGACGCAAGAGGACACTGCCTCCCGGGAACAACTTCAAACCCGAGGTGTGGCATAAAAATAACAAGGCATTGATAAAGGCTGGAAACTTAAAGGGGCTCCTCGGATACCCGACGTGTAAACTCGTCGAATGCATTTCGGCGATCCTCAAGATCGAAGATGGGAAGATTTGTTGAACCAGTTTCCAAGACCGACAACCGAAGATGAAGAACAATTTGGAAGAATCGAGGAGCGTCTCTAACTTGAAGACCGGTTCAGGGGGCTACTGACGGTGTCCTGGACTAGGGGGTACTCACCACGTCATCTCCCGATCTGTTAGATTGGGCCGAGGACCCCCATGGCCTGTACTCGTGGGCCAGTTCGGACAGCTGCCGCATACATGGAAGATTCTACAAGACTTGGTGATCAAGACAAGGACTCCTCCCCACCGGCGTATTCGGCTAGGACTCTTGTTATCCTAAGCCTCTGGTGCATTATATAAACCGAGGCCAGGCTAGTCGATAGATCATATACATACAATCATACCATAGGCTAGCTTCTAGGGTTTAGCCTCTCCGATCTCGTGGTAGATCAACTCTTGTAATACCCATATCATCAAGAATAAATCAAGCAGGACGTAGGGTTTTACCTCCATCAAGAGGGCCCGAACCTGAGTAAAACATCGTGTTCCCTGCCTCCTGTTACCATCCGCCTTAGACGCACAGTTCGGGACCCCCTACCCGAGATCCGCCGGTTTTGACACCGACAATCGACATTGGTGCTTTCATTGAGAGTTCCACTGTGTCGTCATCATAAGGAAGATGGCTCGCCTCGCTGTCAAGGACAACATCACCTCTGGGGGAGCCCTGGCTGTAGGCCGAACTCTTCGACTAGACGGCTTCGTCATGACCACCCGCTCGGCCGCTGCGCCGACGATGACCTCTCGGGTCATCAAAAATAGCCTCCACATCGGCTCAAAATTTGCCGAGCAGATGGATCCAATGGAGCTCTCCTCTTTGAACGAGCTCTTGGATCGCATTGCCGCTCTAGGAGTCACTACAGACTACGGTCAGATCGGGCTTAAACCCGACCAAAGGGAGATTAACTCTCCGCCGGTCACCCATCAGATAGCGGTGATGGAGGAGCAATGCGGCGATTCTCCCTCTGTCCTGAGGACGAACTATGTCCGGATACCCGAGCCCTCCAAACAGGATACTCGCTCACGGGAGGACACTGCCCTAACCCTGAATCCAGAATCAGGCCGCATACCAAACCCACAGGGCAACATCCCGGAGCCCGAACTTCCAAGATCGGAAACTCCCCTGCCCCAGGATCACAGATTGGGTCAAGGTCTGGACTTAAATCCACCCACCCACCCAGATACAAACGATCTTTCCCACATTAGGCAAGCGCCCCAAGAGACGGTACATCACTATTGGGCTAGATTCATCCTTGTAATGAACAAGGTCAAGGACTGTCGCGAGGAAGATGCAATTTCGTTCTTTTGCAACAATTGCACGGACAAGGGAGTCCTCAACGCCATAAGTCGATGTGACGTTGCACACTTCGCTGACTTGGCAGCCATAGTGCGGAAATACTGTGCGATGGAAAGTGCTTGGAAAACCCAAACACAATTTTGGGATAATCCGGCTCTGACAAAACCCCCAGTCCGAACTAAAAGGGTGCACTCTCATAAGTCGCCCGACTCAATTACAAAGAAGCAAACGCCCACTGACGGTGTCCTGGACTAGGGGGTACTCACCACGTCGTCTCCCGATCTGTTAGATTGGGCCGAGGACCCCCATGGCCGTATACTCATGGGCCAGTCCGGACAACTGCCGCATACATGGAAGATTCCACAAGACTTGGCAATCAAGACAAGGACTTCTCCCCACCGGCGTATTTGGCTAGGACTCTTATTATCCTAGGCCTCTGGTGCATTATATAAACCGAGGCCAGGCTAGTCGATAGAACATACAGAACAACAATCATACCATAGGCTAGCTTCTAGGGTTTAGCCTCTCTGATCTCGTGGTAGATCTACTCTTGTACTACCCATATAATCAATATTAATCAAGCAGGACGTAGGGTTTTACCTCCATCGAGAGGGCCCGAACCTGGGTAAAACTTCATGTCCCTTGCCTCCTGTTACCATCCGGCCTAGACGCACAGTTCGGTACCCCCTACCTGAGATCCGCCGGTTTTGACACCGACATTGGTGCTTTCATTGAGAGTTTCGCTGCGTGATCGGCAAAAGGATCGATGGCTCGTCTGCAGGTCAACTGCAATGCCGGCATCTTCGTCGCCGGCTCGACTGATCACCTTGGCTCGACCGAGGACCGTGCTCCATCTCCGATCGTCATGTTCGGACGAGGGCCTTCATCAACATCAACTCCGATCTCTATCAAGATCATGGAGGAATCATCCATGGAGCCCGGGCTCAACGTCAACATTGCCCTCGGGCGACCGTGCTGTTTTTCCGAACACCAAACTTATGTCCGCTGCCACCGCCTCCTCAAGTGTCTTTTTAACGATGACTTTGGTGGAATTGTGCGGAATTGAGTCTACAACAACCCTGAAAAATTTCGTCGAGTTCCGATGGTGGAATATCTGGCAATCCACGATATACCGGAGCCCTGTCAAATCAAGACGGGAATCTGGATGAGTTTAGGGCGTGGTGTCCAGCTTCTAGCTCGGACGTCCTTTGGAAGATCCAACCGTTGATCGGCTGCGGAATTCCTATATCTACCACCTCTCAAACTTTCAGCTCGATCCGACCGTCCAAACTCCGGGAACCTTCCGATTAGTGCATCACTTTTCGGATCTGTTTTCTGCACGAAAACAAATCCGTCCCGAGTTCGTCTTTTTTATGAACGGGATTTCGGACATCCCTTTTGAAGGAAGTTTTGTATGGGGTGTTGTGTTTTGTTTCCGAACACATCCCACTAACTTTAAGATCTTTTGGACATGATCTTCAACATCATGCTGGTGTCAAACCAGTCCGGCAATATTGTTCCACGGCTGCCGACCTGTGCTAGACACGTCGTCACTTTGTTGAGCCAAGCTCAACTTCTTCGGATCATCATCTCGGCAAGCCAAACAAGAGTCCGGCATCACGAAGGATAAATCATCATCAACATCGCCGCCTCACGGATTACACGGAGCGGGAATACCGGCATCGCCGCACGGTCGTTTCATCAAGCCAGCATCGACCACGTCACAACCTGCATCGGCAGGGCCGCACTATTGCTTCTTCAAGCTGGTGTCCATCACGCCTACCTACTTCGACTCATCGGCTGACATCGAGGCTTCGACATCTCGGCTGGACCGGGGGCTTCGCCTTCTCTTCATCAACCTACACCGGACACTTCGGCGTCACTAGCCGACCAGCTCCGTCACGTTAGCTGAACCGAGAGCTTTGCCTTGGCGAGCCAACATTGCCATGTCGTCGTTTTATCGCCCATCAGGCAATGGGTGTGCGGATTGAGTCCCAATTTTGGGAATCACCTTCCTTCGGATTGCTACAACAAATAAACTAGGTGCTATTAATCCCGGTATTTTTTCCTTGTTTGTGTTCATTTTTCCCAAGGAATTATTACTCTGCCTTGTCCATCATATGTACACAGGTGTATCAAATGGTGGCCGCATTAACGATGGTCGCATGGTGGTTCAGTCAGTCTCCGTACATAGTCCGGCGAATGCCGCATCCGGAACTCGGACCGACCTATGAATTCAAGCTTTGCCACGCCTTTACCGCATCACGCCGACGCCCTGCATCGACATTGACTTCGGCGCCAGGCCATATTTCTTTTATTACTCACTTTGCATAAATTATTTATTATGCAACGATTTTTTTAATTATCATTATCTCCGGTTTGCACTATTTTTTGTGCACAGGAAAATGATCCGGGGACTTCGGCGTCACTCTGCCGGTCTGCATTGACCGTGCTATGTCACCACTTCAGCGTGTCGAGCTCTCCGCTCCGCCACCTCGGGACCGGCTTGGGGGATGAAACCTTGCCCCGCATCAAGCTCGGACCGCGTCATCAATACCAAACACATTAACCAACTAAGTCGCTTTCATGCTCAAAGCTTTAATTTCTAACTTGTGTTCGGTTCGACCAAGAATTATACTTTTTTGGAAAAAAGTTGCTGGTAAAAAATTTCCTTGTCCAAACTTTGTTTGTGACGCATAAATTCAAATACCCCGTTTACTTGGGAGCTTCCTTTATGAAGCTTTTCCTCTTGCATATGATTATACTTGTACGGCTTCGTTCCTTGTTCGTGTATTATGCCACAATATGCACCATATTGACTTAAGCGATTTGCAAGCTGGGTTGCCTCGCTCCTGTGTTTACCCCTACGTTCCCGATTATTCGGCTAGGGAGTAAAGGGAGCACCTCTGCGATTGTCACGATCAGGTCACCCGAGCCGGACCTCAGACTGGGTGAAGCCGAAAGCTAGCGCTCTTATTGTTTTCAATGATGGTCGGCACACAACGGAACTCATGAGTACAAAAAATCTATTGCACAAGTCTCATAATAACAATGAGAACCGAAGATGCTTCTTACTCTTTGCAGTAATATAGCATAAGTTCTCTGAGCGCGCTTTGTCTGTTACAGCATTATGGCCTGATTGCCTGGTTATTGGAAACACCGTCGATATTCTCGATAGATGGAGTACATAACACTTTTCGGTCCTTGACCAAAGAGGGAGAAGCCAACGGTCGGTTAAGACGCGTTTAAAGTTCGGTTGAACATAGATATGATATAAGTACTTCGGTACATGGAATCATTCTTTTACTCAAGTCACTTGGGGCTCTTAAGTTTATTTGAGCCGTTTTATAATAAGTGTTCTTCTTCTTAGTCGTTGCAAAGTTTTATTATTATTATTATTTATCACTCCTTTTTTCGACACGAGTGTGTGGTCACTAGCCGGGGAGCCTAATTTCTCTCTCAAAGCCGCTAGAGTTTAGTTTGCTTAGCTGGCCTAACGAGAAGTACTCCGCCTTCGGGATAGGAGGTTGAAGCCGTAGGCTGACCCGCTTCAAGTCTTGAGATAGGATGTGTCATGTTAAAGCACGACAGAAGCACTTTTTTTCTAAGGCCAATTTTCGGATTGGCACCGAACACTTGATCTTGTTCGGACATCAAGTTTTTATTGACGTTTTTTGGTTTTCCAAGCTTGTGGCACTTTTAAACTATTTGTGTGTTTTCAGCACAAGTCTCGCAGTGCAACGCCGGACACCTTTAGAGATTCGGCAAAAACATTCTCGGATATTGCTATATATGCATCGATTTTGAATTGTGTCTTCGGTCAATAGAAAGCCGAAAACTGACTGTCACAATAAGCGTAAACTGGTCAGTGATCCGATGACGGTGTTAAATGACGGGCCATTCATAACAATGGCCGAAGTGTTTACGGCTTGACCTCGACTGTCGCCGAACACTACCGGGGGCTATTAACTGACCTCCCAAACTAAATCCTCGATATTTTCCTCTTACATTAGAGCCGAGGCTGCATGATCATGCTTAGCATGACAACCCAAAGAAAGGAACCGATAGCGGGACTATTTTCTTTGGAAGACATTTCTTATGTTAAACAGTAATATAACATATGTCTTTGCGTACCTTTGTTGTAGGATCGAAAGTATGTCTAGAGGGGGGTGATTAGACTACTTGACCAAATAAAAACTTAACCTTTTCCCAATTTTAGTTCTTGGCAGATTTTAGCTAAATTAGGAAAAGTCAAGCAATCATCACATAATTCAAGCAAGCATGCAAAGAGTATATAGGCGGCGGAAAGTAAAGCATGCAACTTGCAAGAATGTAAGGGGAAGGGTTTGGAGATTTCAAACGCAATTGGAGACACGGATGTTTTTCCCGTGGTTCGGATAGGTGGTGCTATCCTACATCCACGTTGATGGAGACTTCAACCCACGAAGGGTAACGGTTGTGCGAGTCCACACAGGGCTCCACCCAAGGGTAACGGTTGCGCGAGTCCACACAGGGCTCCACCCACGAAGGGTCCACGAAGAAGCAAACACCCACAAAGGGTCCACGAAGAAGCAACCTTGTCTATCCCACCATGGCCATCGCCCACACAGGACTTGCCTCACTAGCGGTAGATCTTCATGAAGTAGGCGATCTCCTTGCCCTTACAAACTCCTTGGTTCAACTCCACAATCTTGTCGGAGGCTCCCAAGTGACACCTAGCCAATCTAGGAGACACCACTCTCCAAGAAGTAACAAATGGTGTGTAGGTAATGAACTCCTTGCTCTTGTGCTTCAAATGATAGTCTCCCCAACACTCAACTCTCTCTCATAGGATTTGGATTTGGTGGAAAGAAGATTTGAGTGGAAAGCAACTTGGGAAGGCTAGAGATCAAGATTCATATGGTAGGAATGGAATGTCTTGGTCTCAACACATGAGTAGGTGGTTCTCTCTCAGAACATATGAGTTGGAATGGTCTGTGTGTTCTGATGGCTCTCTCATTGAATGAGAAGGAGGTGGAGGGGTATATATAGCCTCCACACAAAATCCAACCATTACACAGTTTTCCAATCTCGGTGGGACCGAATCAATAAACTCGGTCGGACCGAAAATGTAAACCTAGTGGCCGTTAGAGATTTTCGGTGGGACTGACATGCAACTCGGTAGGACCGATGTGGTTAGGGTTTGGGCAAAACGTAATCTCGGTGAGACCGATTACACAAACTCGGTGGGACCGAATTTGGTAATTAGCTAACCAGAGAGTTGGTCAGGCAAACTCGGTGGGACCGATTTGCTCTTTCAGTGAGACCGAGTGGAACTCGGTGAGACCGAAAAGTTACAAAGGGGAAACACTGAGTTTACATTGCAATCTCGGTGGGACCGATTCGCTATTTATGTGAGACCGAAAAGTTACGAAAGGGAAACAGAGAGTTTGCAACCCCATCTCGGTGAGACCGAGATTCTTATCGGTAGGACCGAATTGCTAGGGTTTGGCAGTGGCTAATGACAAATGAAACTTGGTGGCGCCGGATAGGAAGAATCGGTAGGACCGAGTTTGGCTTAGGGTTTAGGTCATATGTGGATATGGGAAAGTAGTTGAGGGTTTTGGAGCATATCACTAAGCACATGAAGCAAGAGGCTCATTAAGCAACACCTCATCCCTCCTTGATAGTATTGGCTTTTCCTAAAGACTCAATGTGATCTTGGATCACTAAAATATAAAATGAAGAGTCTTGAGCTTTTGAGCTTGAGCCAATCCTTTGTCCTTAGTATTTTGAGGGTTCCACTTTCACATCCATGCCATGCCAATCATTGAGCTTTCCTGAAATAATCATCTTGGAATAGCATTAGCTCAATGAGCTATATGTTGTTATGAATTACCAAAACCACCTAGGGATAGTTGCACTTTCAATCTCCCCCTTTTTGGTAATTGATGACAACATATAGATCAAAGCTTCGACAAATGATAATAAGCATGAAATATATCGTCGCTTTGAGAAGTATGTGATAAGTAAGAGCTCCCCGTAAATTTGTGCATATTTAAAATTTGCTTTGGACTGCAAATGCACAAAGAGTTAGAGTCATGGGTTACTCTTCCATGTCACATACATCTTGGTGGAGCGCTCAAAATGATAAGAATGAAATACATGCACTCATCACCAAGAATAGTGAATGATCACACAAGATAGATAGTATAATGGAAATAAGCAAGCATTAAGTGTAGCTTATGATCAAACACATGACCATCAATGTCTCACAAATAATGACGTAGTATCTCAAGCACTCAAAAGCAAACAAGTTTGAAAAACCACCAAATAAAGCAAGAGAGAAAAGCAACACTCTCTCTCTCGAAGCCTATGATCTATACATCTTCTCCCCCTTTGGCAACAAGTTACCAAAAAGTTCCTAGAAAATGCATAGTGCTAAATCGAAGCTCAGGCTTGATCTTCTGGTGGTGGTGGAGTCCGGATCACTCCAAGGACGAAGGCTTCGGTAGATGCTGAAGTAGTCGCTGGAGTTGGAGCTGAAGTAGATGCTGGAGCTGAGGCTGTAGCTGGTGCTGAAGTGGTGGCTCTGGTGTCAGCAACTGGCACGGCAGACGACCTCGGACCTCTTGGCACTCTAGAAAAGGCATGAGTGGTAGTCCTGCCTCTCCTCTCCTGCATGTCCTTCTGGAGCTGCTCCACTGCAGACTGAACTTCCGTTGCCTTGACATCCAAGTCATAGAACTTCTGTTCCATGATTCTCTCTAGGCTCTGCTGATTCTGAGTGAGGGTGGCCAGACTTTGCTCAATCCTCAGCGTGGATGCAATCAAGTAACCAAGCTGCTCTTGTTTGGTCTTCAAGAAGTACTCAGATGCCTCCTCTTGAGTAGGCATCTTGGCAGCTTTCTCCTTCCTTGCCTTCTCCTTTTTTGCAAATGCTTGGGCAGATGATGGCTCGTTCTCAGTCATGACAACTTGATTGTCCTCGAAATCTGGACGGATGGGCAGGTGTTCCTTGTCCAATAGATATACACCCGTGCCCATCTTGGAGTTGATGAGCTCCTGAATTTGAGGGGCATATCCGCAGCTCCTCTTCTGATCTGCTGCAGTCCTCTTGATAGTTTCCACTATGAGGCTCATCACCTTGAACTTCTGAGGCACATCAAACACATGTAGCAAGTTGATAGCATGGCCTCTGATCATCTTGTGATCACCTGACTTGGGCAATAGGGTGTGCCTCAAGATCCAATTGATAGTCGGGAGCCCTGACAGAAGGTAATGTACTGATCCAAACTTGAAGGTATCAAGTGCTTCATTTGGGATCTCCTTGTACATATTCGACATCGAGTTGTGGTCCATCTTCTTCTTGGCATAGATATCCAAGTCATCATCTTGCTCCTCTGGGGCATTAATGATCTGTGCCCACTCAGCAACTGTGGATTGGTACTTTGTACCCTCAGACATCCATGTGATCCTCCCATCCGGATAAAAGTGAGCCGTGGAGTAGAATTGCATGATCAGCTCCTCATTCCACTTTGTGAGCTTCTGCCCAACAAAGTCAGCTACTCCACAAGCATGAAAGCTGTCATATACTCCTGGGTAGTGTTCCTCCTTCTCCCTCATGTAGGTCCAGTCAACCCATCTCATGTCACAGACGATTGGCTTCTTATCTAGCAAAACAGTCTCATAAAAATCCTGCTGCTCCTTGGTGTGAAACCTGTAGTCCACAACAGTTCTTCTCCTTGAAGCATATGGGTCTGCTTCTCTCCATTTCCTCAGCCCTGAATCTCTCCTGAGCTTCATGTCCTCAGCCACAGGATGAGCATCGTTGTGGTCTGGGATCTTGGGCTTTAGCTTTCTCAGGACATTCTCCTCCTCATCCTCAGCAACATTCTCAGGCACTGGGGCCTTGTTCTTCTCAGCTGCAGGAATGCTCCTTGTATTTCTCTTAGGCTTTGGCTTTGGAGCTGGCTTGGCCTTGGAAGCAGCTCCGCCTGATTTTATGGCATCTCCCATTAGCTTGGGTGCCTTGGGCGCTGGTGCAACTGCCTCTTCTTCTTCTTCCATGATGGAAGCTTTACCAAGCACTCTAGCAACAGTCTTCTTTACCCTTTCCTTCCTTTTCTTGCCCTCGGCTGCAACTGGCTCTATGGGCTTCTCAGTTGACATTCTGGCCTTTGACATTGGTTGCCTACCTACTGGCCTTTTGATTTTCAGACCTGGCTTAGTGCCTTGAGCTGGCTCAATTCTCTTGGAAGTGGCCTCTTCCTCTGCCACATAGTCCTCATCTTCGGAATCTGAAGTCCTCTTCTTCCTTTGTCTCGTGGCAGCCTTTGGAAAATTTCTTGGAGTGCTCCTGCTGCCTTCATCAGAAGAACTTGAGGGACTAGTGCCCTCACTCATCACCACTTGCTGCTCTGACATATTTTGGCTATCACTTTGATCAGACATGCTGCTAACTGACTGCTGACCCTGTGAATAGATTATAGAAGAGATAGAGTGGATGAGCATCACAAAATGCAGAGATTTTTTTGCAAAAGAATGATCCAAAAATGTAGTTTTAGTTTCCCACTGAAATCATCTCGGATCTACCAATTTTCAAACTCGGTGATACCGAAGCAGTTTTGGAACCTAAACTAGTGAACTCGGTAGGACCGAGTCACAGTTCGGTGGCACCGAGACTGCTAGGGTTTCACTGAGTTCAAAAATCGGTCACACCGATAAGTAATTCTCGGTCAGACCGAGTCTCACTTGTGCAATGGCATAAGCCAAATCGGTGGGACCGAGTTTTTCAACTCGGTGGGTCCGAGATAGTTTTGGCGGAAACCTAAACCTAGAATTTTCAAATCAAACCTAATCTATGAGCGTTTTTACTGGATAGAAGTTGATCAAATGTGGCTAGAATCAATATGATCACAATGTGCTAGGAATCAGATTGGGGAATAGCACAAAGATCAAGTCCATACCCTAGTTCGGCAGGGACTTGCTACGGCGGCAACGGCAGGGCAGAATTCCCGTTGACGGCGACGGAGACCAGCGACTAGAGGCTGCTGGCGGCGAGAAGACGATCCGGAGACCTCGAGGGCAGAGCAGGCTATCGCGCGGGCGAAGGGTTTCGGAGAAATTTCCAAAATTTTGCCCGTGACTATATATAGCCCGACCCTGTCGGTGAGACCGAGTGGAACAACTCAGTGGCACCGAGATTCATAACTGCAAGCAGTTACTGAAACTCGGTGTGACTGAAGTGTTCAAATCGGTTGCACCGAGATCGAAAACCTAGATCAACTTAATGATCTCGGTAGGACCGAAAGTGGAGTATCGGTCAGACCGAGAATCATAAAGAGGTTTTGGAAGTTTAAGTCTATGACGAATCGGGGACTCCGAGTGCTCCTCACACAGAGTGGTTCGAATCTGACTTGATCAAATTTTGTGATGCAGCATGAATAGAGTTTGAGACGAGAAAATCATAGATAGCTAGAGGAGGTTCTTAGGCATTCTTGTCCATCCACTTGGCAAAAGAAGATAAAACCAAACAATCAAAACAACAAGTGGATGTCCTCGAATGAGTAAATTATGCAACCAGCATGCTCACACAATAAGATGGCAAATGAAATATGTGGCAAGGCATGCACAACCAATTCTAGCATCTATCAAGCAATTTGCAATGACTAGGTCATCTATATATGAGTATATTGACTTAGGAGTCAAGTGAGAACACTTGATCATAGGTCATACTCATTGTTTAAGCTCAAGTGGGGTTACCACTTTTACATAAAGCATTGATTTGTTCACATCTTTAGAGTTGTTTTAGCTCAAGTCTTAGAGTAAAGCTCCCCCTAGATGTGATATCCCCCCTAAGAGGGATGAACTAACCTTGGGTTTTGTCGATGATGACTTCATGTAGATATTGAAGATGTGGATGCTCAATGTTGATGTAGATCTCTTGGAGCTATCCATTTGAGTGAATTGCACTTTCAATATACCTACATGGGTTAGTCCCACAAGGAACAAGCAAGGATATCCATAGACATAGAGTGATGCACACAAAATATGATGTCCATGAAAACTTTTAGGTTACCTTGTCCCTTGTCTTACCAACAAGAGGGTTTGTGACTCCTTGAACTAGTGCAAGATGTGGAAGTTGATTGCACTTGTTCTTGCCAAAATGATAAGAGTGAAGTATGTTGGCGGAGTCTCCCTCAAGAACTCTCTAGTTCTTCTTCTTTTGGATCCACACCATCTTGATGGGAATCCTTGGAGTTGTAGTCGTACTTGATGAAGTGGAACTTGAAGTAGTCTTGGGAATCCACTTGACTAAGGTCTTTGGAGCTCCTTCAAATGCATCAATTTCCTCTTGAAGCTTGTCCTTGCCTTTTTGCTTGTAGTCTTGTGGTGGAAGATCATCTTGAGCTTGTGTCCCCTTGAAAGAAGTATACTTCTCTTGTTGAGGGACAAACTTTGTCTTGGGGTATTGATCTTCTTCCCACTCAACTCCATTGGCATTGAACTTTTGTTCAAAACCAATACCTTGATTCTTCCGGTGCATTCCTTGCTTGCGCACAATTTCCTCGAATTGCATACTCCCGGCAAGGCTTTTGTACACTCCTTTCTCTATAATTCCCTTCAATAAGCTATTTTCTTGCTCAAGTGTAACTTGGCTAAGAGAATCATTAGTGTAATCAAGAGAACTACTAGAAGCAACAATATTGGATTTAGCATGATCATTGTTACTACTAGAGGAAGAATCTTTCCTGTTACTAGACTTGACTTGAGGCATGTAAGTGGATAAGAGTAAACGCTTGGCAATGTAAGAAGAACTTTTCTTGCGAAGATCATCATTGATTGCCTTTAAGAACTCATGCTCTTGCTCAAGATTGAGCTTTTCAAAGCGTAATTTCTCATGAGCTCTTAAAAGTTCTCGATGATCTTCGAAGATGGTTTCATGAGCTAACTTAAGAGTGTTTAGTTCTTTAGTTAGGGCCTCAATTTTCTCCTTATCATTGTCATTCGTTTTATCTTGATTAGCATGATTAATTGGTCTTTCATCATAATATTCATCACTAGAGTTGTCACCAAGCAAATCATCACCTAACAAGTCATCTTCATCACTATTGAAATCAACATACTCGGGGTGTGTTACCTTAGGACCTTTGGCCATGAAGCATCTTCCAATTCCTTCATTTGGTGAGTCAAATATGTCGTAGGAGTTGGTTGACACAAGTGCTAGACCGGCAACACCTTCATCTTGAGTATCTTCGGAGTCGGAGTAATAACTTCCCTCGGCGTGGCTGTCGGAGTCGGAGCCGGATACCCATTCACCAACATGAGCTTGATGTCTTCGTCTTGTGTAGCTCCTTGATGATTTTTCCTTCCTTACCGAATCCTTGCTTTTCCGTGAGTATCTTCGTTCATAACGATCATCTCTACTCCTTCTCTCTCTTGGTGGTGATCCTTTGCTTCTTCTTTTTGGAGAATCTTCTCTTCTCTTGTAGGGAGCCGTACAGTCATTGGAATAGTGTCCGGGTCTTACACAATTGTAGCAGTTTCGCTCTTGACTAGAAGATCTTTTGTCATTGTAGGACCTTGACTTGGAGTTTCTATCTTTGCTTCTACTCTTGTAGAACTTGTTGAAGTTCTTCACCAATAAGCTCAATTCTTCATTGAAGTCTTGTTTCTCACTTGATGATGTAGGGGCTTCACATGAGGCTTTATAGGCACCACTTGATTTGTTGTGAAGTTCCTCTTTATCCTTAAGTGACATCTCATGAGCAACAAGTCTTCCAATCACCTCCGTTGGCTTGAGATCTTTGTAATTGGGCATCATTTGGATCAATGTGCACACGGTATCATATTTTCCATCCAAGGCTCTTAGAATCTTCTTGATGATGAATTTATCGGTCATCTCTTCACTTCCTAAGCCGGCGATCTCATTTGTGATGAGAGCAAGCCTAGAGTACATTTCAGCGACACCTTCACCATCCTTCATCTTGAACTTGTCAAGTTGGCTTTGAAGCACATCCAACTTGGATTCCTTGACAGAGTCGGTACCTTCGTGCATATCAGTCAAAGTGTCCCAAATTTCCTTTGCATTCTCAAGGCGGCTGATTTTGTTGAATTCTTCGGGGCATAATCCGTTGAAGAGAATATCACAAGCTTGAGCATTGTATTGCAACATCTTCAACTCATCCGTGGTAGCTTCACGGTTCGGTTCTCTCCCATCAAAGAAGTCACCTTGCAAACCAACACACACAATAGCCCAAACGGCGGGGTTATGTCCAAGAATATGCATTTTCATTTTATGCTTCCAACTAGCAAAATTAGTACCATCAAAGTAAGGACCTCTACGGTGATAATTTCCCTCGCTAGACGCCATACTCTCCTAGGTTGTGAAACCAAGGCTATGACCACCAAAAGCTATGGAGATCAAAGCAAATGGAGACCAAAGCTCTGATACCACTTGTAGGATCTCAAGTATGTCTAGAGGGGGGTGATTAGACTACTTGACCAAATAAAAACTTAACCTTTTCCCAGTTTTAGTTCTTGGCAGATTTTAGCTAATTTAGGACAAGTCAAGCAATCATCACATAATTCAAGCAAGCATGCAAAGAGTATATAGGCAGCGGAAAGTAAAGCATGCAACTTGCAAGAATGTAAGGGGAAGGGTTTGGAGATTTCAAACGCAATTGGAGACACGGATGTTTTTCCCGTGGTTCGGATAGGTGGTGCTATCCTACATCCACGTTGATGGAGACTTCAACCCACGAAGGGTAACGGTTGCGCGAGTCCACACAGGGCTCCACCCAAGGGTAACAGTTGCGCGTCCACACAGGGCTCCACCCACGAAGGGTCCACGAAGAAGCAACCACCCACAAAGGGTCCACGAAGAAGCAACCTTGTCTATCCCACCATGGGCATCGCCCACACAGGACTTGCCTCACTAGCGGTAGATCTTCACAAAGTAGGCGATCTCCTTGCCCTTACAAACTCCTTGGTTCAACTCCACAATCTTGTCGGAGGCTCCCAAGTGACACCTAGCCAATCTAGGAGACACCACTCTCCAAGAAGTAACAAATGGTGTGTAGGTAATGAACTCCTTTCTCTTGTGCTTCAAATGATAGTCTCCCCAACACTCAACTCTCTCTCATAGGATTTGTATTTGGTGGAAAGAAGATTTGAGTGGAAAGCAACTTGGGAAGGCTAGAGATCAAGATTCATATGGTAGGAATGGAATGTCTTGGTCTCAACACATGATTTGGTGGTTCTCTCTCAGAACATATGAGTTGGAATGGTGTGTGTGTTCTGATGGCTCTCTCATCGAATGAGAAGGAGGTGGAGGGGTATATATAGCCTCCACACAAAATCCAACCGTTACACAGTTTTCTAATCTCGGTGGGACCGAATCAATAAACTCGGTCGGACCGAAAATGTAAACCTAGTGACCGTTAGAGATTTTCGGTGGGACTGACATGCAACTCGGTAGGACCGATGTGGTTAGGGTTTGGGCATAACGTAATCTCGGTGAGACCGATTACACAAACTCGGTGGGACCGAATTTGGTAATTAGCTAACCAGAGAGTTGGTCAAGCAAACTCGGTGGGACCGATTTGCTCTTTCGGTGAGACCGAGTGGAACTCGGTGAGACCGAAAAGTTACAAAGGGGAAACACTGAGTTTACATTGCAATCTCGGTGGGACCGATTCGCTCTTTCGGTGAGACCGAAAAGTTACGAAAGGGAAACAGAGAGTTTGCAACCCCATCTCGGTGAGACTGAGATTCTTATCGGTAGGACCGAATTGCTAGGGTTTGGCAGTGGCTAATGACAAATGAAACTCGGTGGCGCCGGATAGGAAGAATCGGTAGGACCGAGTTTGGCTTAGGGTTTAGGTCATATGTGGATATGGGAAAGTAGTTGAGGGTTTTGGAGCATATCACTAAGCACATGAAGCAAGAGGCTCATTAAGCAACACCTCATCCCTCCTTGATAGTATTGGCTTTTCCTAAAGACTCAATGTGATCTTGGATCACTAAAATATAAAATGAAGAGTCTTGAGCTTTTGAGCTTGAGCCAATCCTTTGTCCTTAGTATTTTGAGGGTTCCACTTTCACATCCATGCCATGCCAATCATTGAGCTTTCCTGAAATAATCATCTTGGAATAGTGCCGCGACCCGATCCGAATGGATCAAGCGCTCTGTGCTCAGGTGTCATCCCTGGATCAGTAATGCTGACACCACACAGTACATCGAAGGATTTATAGCAGAGTGGCAATCACACACTTATTACATCGTTGTCTCAAAAGAGAACTTATTACAATAAAAATGGCTTAAGGCCATCTAGTCTCAATAACAGCGAAAGACTTGGAAGATAAATGGGTCCATCAACTCCAACGGCATCACTGAGTATAGAACCACGACCTAAAACACCTTACTCGTCGTCTGAAAAGTCTGCAACATGAGAAGTTGCAGCCCGAAAACGGGTCAGCACATGGAATATGCTGGCAAAGTAACACATAGAGAGTAATGGAATGAAACAGCTATACTATATGCATATATGGCTGGTTGAAAGCTCTATGGTTACAGTTTTGCGTAAAGCCAGTTTTTCCCTACTGCAAAGGAATAAATTTATTTAACTATCATGGTGGTTGTGAAACATCAAGAATGGTTGACAGCATTCTCAATCCCAATTAAAAATAATTAAAACCCAACAATATTAATTAGAAGTAACATGATGAGATTCACATGATATTCAAGTAGTAGATACTCAAGTTGTCCATAACCGGGGACACGGCTAATCATGATTAGTTTGTACACTCTGCAGAGGTTTGCACACTTTTCCCCACATGACTCGATCGCCTCCGTTTGTTTTCTCGCACTACACGGTTTTTGAGATACGGATGACCGAGACATAGTCTTTCAGAAGCGCTAGCACCTTACATGTGGGGTAGACCGTACCACCTACAACCCCTACATCTGCTAGTCCACCCCGTAAGAGTTCGCACAACTTAGTCAACTACGCCAGAGCCCATAGTAGCATGTGGCTGCACACGGAAGTTTCTAGCATGAAAGATCTTATGATCCCTTTGAGCCTGGGTGGCGGTCCAAAATAAAACAGGCAAGTCCTGATAGACATCAGGTGCCTCAATCCACCCAGATGTGTGTTTAAGTTGCCACCTTAGATAAACCATTAAAATTATCAACTCACATCTGTCATGGATATCACTCACCCAATCCACGTCTACTAGCATAGCATGGCATAAAAGCAAACGTAGAAGTAACTCCCAAAGGTTTCATAATAATACAGGCGATAGGTACTACCTCATCTACTTCCCATCCCACAATTTAATTAGATCCTAATCATGCAATGTGAGAGGACTGATCTAATGAAATAAAACATGGGTTGTAGAAAAGGTATGATCAAAGTGTTACTTGCCTTGCTGATGATCCGCGAGTCCTAGGGTTTCGAAGTAACAAGCGGCGCAATCCGGGTAATCTAACGCAGACAAACAACAAGCACACAATAAGTACTCATCTAATGCACAGGTAAAACTCGAACAAGAGAACAAACTAGAAAGTTCAACTTAAGAACTCCGGTTGCAAAGAAAGAACGAACCGAACAAAGAAACGGAAAACAAATGGCGAAAGAAAACAACTCGGTTCTAGCAAGTTGAAACTAGGTTAAATTTTACCGGGGCAAAAACTTGTTTAAGTTGATTAGACGGAACGGCGGTTTTGAAACGAAACTCCAGGCGCTTGAATCACCTGATTCCGATAAACGAGCGAGAAGAAAGACTAGAACGAAGATCGGATCTGAGATCGTGATCGCGGAATAAATCCGACGAGAAGAAAAAGAAGAACGGTTAAACGAACGGACGTTCGTTAACCTAGAAGAATCCGATGATCACGTTCGTTAGGACGAACTGTCCGGCGAACGGTCCAAAGGCAACTAAATCGGAAAAGAAAACAAATCCGGTCTAGGGTTTCGGAGAAGAAAATCGAAACGAAAAACCGATCTAGAAAACGAATCAGAAGAGAAGAAAAGAATCGGAACGATTAGAAGAAAACGATCCGAGGAAAAGAGACGCGGGGCAACCTCCTGCGAGGTCTCCGGCGAGAGGCTCCGGCGGCGTGGCGTAGGGCGGCGGCGGCGTGGGCAAAGTGCGGCGGCGGCGCGGGTGTGGGGTGGCGCGGTGTAGGGCTTGGGGCTTGGGGTTTGATTTGATGGGTTTAGAGGGGGGTGTGGGGGTATTTATATAGGTGAGGGGGGATTTACTTGGGGTAGGGGACAAGAAATAGAGTAGGAATAGGAAAGAAAAAGAGGAAACGGAGTAGGACTAAAGTCCTACTAGGAAAACGAAACAAAGGAAAGAGGGGGGGGGCTAAACCGGCCAGAGTCCCTGCTGGGACTCGGCTTCGACCGAGGCGGCGGCCTGCCTGGCGCGCAGCGCGCACGCGTGCAGGGGCGCAGCGGCGGCTGGCTGGCCTGGGCCTTGCCCGGCTGGCCTGCTGGAAATTTTTTTTAAACGGTTCTGCGTGCAGAAAAACACAGAAAAGAAAAATCTAAACGGGTTCCAAAATTTCTAAAGTAAATTTTCCCCGACTCCTAAAAATGAGCCGAACAAAATGAACTTTTCTCCGGACCTAAAATGCAATTTTCGAAAACGCGCATTTTTTCCCTATCCAAATAAAATGCAAATAAAACTCCGGCAAAACCAAAACTTGATCTATTTATTAAATCTTCATTTTTCCTCAATTTTGGGAAAGTCATATTATTCCCTCTCTTATATATTTTAACACCGGAAAAATTATTGAAGATGAAATAAATAAATCAAATGATCCTTTTTTTCAAATTCGAGAAAACTCTCAAATATGAAAATAACGAAATCTCCAAGTCTCTCCGAGGGTCCTTGAGTTGCGTGAAATTTCTAGGATCAACCAAAATGCAAGAAAATATGATATGCATGATGATCTAGTGTATAACATTCCAAATTGCAAATTTGGGATGTTACAAACCTACCCCCCTTAAGATGAATCTCGCCCTCGAGATTCGGGTTGGCTAGAAAATAGGTGAGGGTGGTCCTTGAGCAAATCTTCTTCTCTTTCCCAGGTGGCTTCATCCTCTGAGTGGTGGTTCCACTGAACTTTGCAAAACTTGATAACCTTGCTGCGGGTGACTCTGCTGGCATAATCAAGAATCTTGACTGGCTTCTCCTCATATGTTAGGTCATCCTTTAACTGAATCGCTTCAAGAGGTACTGTATCTCTTAGCGGTACCTCCGCCATCTCGGCATGACATTTCTTCAGCTGAGACACATGGAATACATCATGAACTCCTGACAGTCCCTCTGGTAATTCCAACTTATAAGCGACTTCTCCCATACGTTGCAAGATCGTATACGGTCCAACGAAACGCGGTGCTAACTTTCCCTTAACTCCAAAGCGCTTAACTCCTCGAAGTAGGGATACTCGGAGGTAAACTCTGTCTCCGGTTTCGTAAACTGTCTCCTTGCGTTTAGAATCTGCGTAGCTCTTCTGCCTGGACTGGGCTACCTTGAGCCTATCGCGAATCAACTTAACTTTCCGTTCAGACTCCTTAATCAAATCTGGTCCAAAGAATTGACGGTCTCCAACTTCGTCCCATGACAACGGTGTCCTGCACCTCCTTCCGTATAAAGCTTCGAAAGGTGCCATCTTCAAACTGGTTTGGTAACTGTTGTTATAAGAAAACTCCGCATACGGCAAGTTATCGTCCCAACTAGATCCATAATCTAGTGCACAAGCTCTCAGCATATCTTCCAAAATCTGATTGACTCTCTCGGTCTGTCCATCTGTCTGCGGGTGAAAAGCTGTGCTGAACTCTAGTCTGGTTCCTAAAGTTTCATGCAACTGATTCCAAAACTTTGAGGTAAATTGGGTTCCTCTATCTGATACGATACTCCTCGGAACTCCATGCAAACAAATGATCCTAGTCATGTATATCTTTGCCAACTTAGCACTAGTGTAAGTGGTCTTAACTGGAATAAAATGTACTACCTTCGTCAAACGATCAACTACTACCCATATCGAGTCATAACCTGCTTTCGTACTAGGTAGTCCTGTGATAAAATCCATGCCTATCTTATCCCACTTCCATTCGGGTATCGGCAATGGTTGTAACAATCCTGCTGGCTTTTGATGCTCTGCCTTTACTCTCTGACATACGTCACAAACTGCTACATATGCTGCAATATCCTTCTTCATTCCGGTCCACCAGAATGTTTCCTTCAAATCCAAATACATCTTGGTATTCCCTGGGTGAATCGAATACGGTGAATCATGTGCCTCTTGCAAAATCAACTTCCTGATCTCCGGGTCATTGGGCACATAAACACGGTCCTCAAACCATAGGTATCGTGCTCATCCTCACGAAATCCCTTAGCTTTTCCTTTGCTAAGTTTCTCCTTTATAGCAGCAATCTCTTTGTCAGATTTCTGAGCTTCCCTGATTTTATCCATCAATGTTGACTGAATCTCCAATATTGCTACATAGCCTCTCGGAACTATTTCCAAACATAGCTCATGAAGTTTTTCTGCTAACTCCTTGGGTATTTTCCCCGTCATTAGGGTATTGACATGGCTCTTACGGCTCAATGCGTCAGCTACTACATTAGCTTTTCCGGGATGGTAATGCAATCTCATGTCATAATCCTTGATGAGCTCCAACCATCTCCTTTGTTGGAGGTTCAACTCCTTCTGCGTGAAAATGTACTTCAAACTCTTGTGATCCGTGTACACCTCACAATGATTTCCAATGAGGAAATGTCTCCATGTCTTCAATGCATGCACTACGGCTGCTAATTCCAAATCATGCGTGGCATAATTTAACTCATGAGGCTTCAGTTGCCGTGAAGCATACGAAACAACTCTTCCTTCATGCATAAGCACTGCTCCAAGTCCTCGACGTGAAGCGCCGCAGTACACCTCATAATCCTTGGTCTGATCTGGCAAAATTAATACTGGTGAGGTAACCAAGCGTTTCTTCAACTCCTGGAAACTAGCCTCACACTCCTCGGTCCATTTGAACTTTGTATCCTTCTTCAAAAATTCAGTCATAGGCTTTGCAATCTTTGAAAAGTTCTCAATGAATCTCCGGTAGTATCCTGCGAGTCCAAGAAAACTCCGGATCTCTCCAACTGTTGTTGGTGCTTCCCATTCGGTTACGGTCTCAACCTTTGTGGGGTCAACTGCTATACCTTCTCCAGATATAACGTGTCTGAGAAATCCAACTTCCTTTAACCAAAACTCACATTTGCTGAATTTGGCATATAACTGATGTTCCCTTAGTTTCTCCAAAACCAAACGCAAATGTTCCTTATGCTCCTCTTCATTCTTTGATTAAATCAGAATGTCATCAATGAACACTACGACGAACTTATCCAAAAACTCCATAAACACTTTGTTCATCAGGTTCATAAAATAGGCAGGTGCGTTAGTCAATCCAAATGACATAACGGTATAATCATACAGTCCATATCTTGTGGTGAATGCTGTCTTAGGTATGTCCTGCTCTCGAATCTTCAATTGATGGTACCCTGATCGCAAATCGATCATGGAAAACACTTTAGCTCCTTGCAAACGATCAAACAGATCATTGATCATTGGCAGTGGGTACTTGTTCTTGATGGTTACTTCATTCAACCCCCGATAATCTGCAACCATCCTTAGTGATCCATCCTTCTTTTCCACTAGAAGTACGGGTGATCCCCAAGGTGAAGAACTTGGGCGAATGTAACCTTTATCCAATAACTCTTTAATCTGATTCTTAATTTCCACCAAATCCTTTGCTGGCATCCTATATGGTCTCTTCGATATTGGCCCAGTGCCTGGCAATAGCTCAATCAAAAACTCAATGTCTCTATCCGCTGGCATGCCTGGTAATTCCTTAGGAAATACATCAGGAAAATCCTTTACCACTGGTACTTCCTCTTGCACAACTCTTGTTAGACAGTTTACTTGTGTCCTGTTTGGCACATGCCGGGATACATACTTGATCCTTCTTCCTTCTGGTGTGGTAAGTAAAATTGACTTACTAGCACACTCAATATTCCCTTCATACTTTGATAACCAATCCATGCCTAATATCACATCCAATCCTTGAGATTCCAATACTATTAGGTCTGAGGGAAACACATAGTTACCAATCCTTAATGGTAACCAATCACACCATCGTCTAGCCATAAACTCCGCTCCTGGTGAGCTTACTAACATGGGTGACCTAAGGGCTTGGGTTGGCAGGTTATACTTATCCACAAATCCCCTTGATATGTATGAATGCGATGCACCAGTATCAAAAAGAACAAGTGCGGTAAATGACTTAACCAAAAACTTACCGATTACTGCATCGGGTTGATCTTCAACCTCCTCCACATTAACGTGGTTCACCTGTCCCCTATTGAAAGGGTTCGGCTTCTTCCCAGAGCTTCCATTTCCATTTCCATTCTGGCCTTCAGGACATTCATTGGCATAATGTCCGGTCTTGGAACACTTGAAACAGGTGACTTGACTCAGATCTCTCTTGGTTGGGGTCGATGGGATGGTCCGGTTCTGGCCGTTGCTTCCTCCATTCCCATTACCATTCTTGTGGCTATTGTGGTTGTGCGAGCTACCTCCTCCATGGGTATGCTGAAACTGAAATCCCGGTTTAGGGGCAAAACGGGGCTTCTGCTGGGCTCCAGAGTTATACTTCCCTTGTCCATACTTCCTCTTGCGGTTCTCAATCTGCTGTTGCTTCCCTTCAATCATGATGGCACGATCTACCAACTCCTGGTAGTTGTTGAAAGTGGCTACCATCAAATGCATGCTTAGCTCATCATTCAATCCTTCCAGAAACTTCTCCTGCTTAGCTGCATCCGTAGCAACGTCATCTGGGGCATAACGTGCTAACTTGCTGAAGTCGTCAACGTACTGGCCAACTGTCCTTCCTCCTTGGCGTAAGTTGCGGAACTCACGCTTCTTTATGGCCATAGCTCCTGCTGAAACATGGGCAGTGCGGAAAGCTTGCTGAAACTGATCCCATGTCACAGTGTCAACTGGGTAAGTGGCTTTGAAATTCTCCCACCATGCTGTCGCGGGTCCGTCAAGCTGGTGAGCGGCAAACTTTACTTTCTCACCATCCGTGCATCCTGCAGTGGTCAACTCCCTTCCTATCTTGTGGAGCCAATCGTCTGCTACTATTGGCTCGGTGCTACTGGAAAACACCGGCGAATTCAGCCTAAGGAAACGGGCTAAGTGGTCAACAGGTGGCGGTGGTGGTGGTGGGTTGTTGTTGTTGTTCTGCTGGTTCTGGACTAACATCTGCATCAATTGATTCTGCTGCTGGATCAACTGAGTGAGCTCCGGTGGAAATCCATTGTCACGTCTCGGAGGCATCTGAGGGTTTAGAAAAGACGAGATATAAGAATAGAGGGGGTCTAAAGGGAAACACTACCCATATGCACATGCACAAAAAATCACTTCAATCAATCAAACAAGGGCTTACAAACGGTCTATCTATCACAAAAGTGCTCGACTATATTGTGTTTACATGGGGGAATACTACTACTATCTGGTGGTCATCTAGAAATTTGAACCGGTGGAAGACTCCATGATATCTGCTCCAGCTTCGTCTTCAAAGTCGGGTTCACTTGGATCCGAATCGGTGTCGTCGATGATGATGTAGTTGTCCGGACGTGCGACGTACTCGTCGTCCTCCGTGGATGCTAACTTCCTCTTGAGTTCTTCAATCTCCTGCTTAAGATCGCCATTGTGTCTTGCTAGAGCTACGATCTCGTCCATGTAGTCCTTGCGTGTAGACTTCAGTTCTCCTTCTAGCTCGATGATCCTTGCCTTCGCATTCTTCAACTCTATCATATCATTGCACATCTGGTTCTCGTGGCGTCGAATGTGCTGGTTTAACTCCTGGATGAAAGATGCAATGGATCTATCCTTCTTGGTGCTGACTAACTCCCATTGTTCATCTCGGCGTCCGCAAATCTGGTAGATAGTGTCCTTGAGGTCTTCTTGATAAACTTCTCCAATGCGTCCTATGGTGATATGAGCTGCCATGCTCCTTCCCAGACTCCAGGTTGGTGCATTGAAAACACTATCTATGGGTTTCGTGATTGGCGCGAATGTCCTTCCCGGAATGTGAGCTTGAATCTTCCAGAGCTCCTCTTCAGGTAGAGTGGCGTTGAAAGTTCCCGTGAAGCTTGGTAATCCAATATTCAGGTACTTGGTGACTTCCTTCAGGTGAAATCCAAATGGTGTGCCTTCATCCGGTTGAGCGTACTTAATCTTCGCGTGCGTCATCCTAAAAGGGTAGAAAAGATGAGGAGTTAGAAAATGAGAAGAGAAGGGTGATCTATGGCTTTAACTTAGTGGTCGTGTCCTACAGTCAACGTGTGCTCTGATACCATTCTCTGTCGCGACCCGATCCGAATGGATCAAGCGCTCTGTGCTCAGGTGTCATCCCTGGATCAGTAATGCTGACACCACACAGTACATCGAAGGATTTATAGCAGAGTGGCAATCTGTAACGCCCTCGATGCGACTATAGCTCCCACGTGTCGAGGCACGACTTAGAGACATAACCGCATTGAAAGAATGTCGCAAGTCAGGCAATCATTACAACATCCCATGTAATACATAATAAAAGGGGGAGAAACATAGTTGGCTTACACTCGCCACGTCACATCAGAGTACATAGATAACATCCATCAAACAAACACTCATGGCCCGGCTACGGCGCCAAAATAGAAAACAACTGAACATGCGACAAGGCCCTGAATCAAACCCCAACTAGGCACCACTACTGATCATCGGGAAAGGAAACATAATAACGCTGAGAGTCCTCGTCGAACTCCCACTTGAGCTCGTACTCGTCACCTGGAGCGGAATCACCTGGACCTGCATCTGGAGTTTATAGTATCTGTGAGCCACAGGACTCAGCAATCTCGCACCCTCGCGATCAAGACTATTTAAGCTTATAGGAAGGATAAGGCAAGTATATGTGGAGCTGCAGCAAGCGACTAGCATATATGGTGGCTATCTTATTCACAAAAAGAGAGCGAGAAGAGGAGGCAAAGCACGAGCGAGAATCTAGAAGGATAACCTGTGCAAACATAACTCCAACACCGTGTCCACTTCCCGGACTCTGCCGAGAAGAGGCCATCACGGCAACACACTCAGTTGATTCATTTTAATTAATTAAGGTTTAAGTTATCTACAACCGGACATTAACAAATTCCCATCTGCCCATAACCGCGGGCACGGCTTTCGAAAGTTCAATCCCTGCAGGGGAGTCCCAACTTAGCCCATGACAAGCTCTCACGGTCAACGAAGGAAAAGGCCTCCTCCCAAGACGTTCCGATCAGACTCGGTATCTCGGTAACTCAAGACACCTCGACAGGTTAAAACAAGACCAGCAACACCGCCCGAATGTGCCGACAAATCCCGATAGGAGCTGCACATATCTCTTTGTCAGGGCACACTCAGATGAGCGCTCCATACAACTAAAAACCAAACCTCGAGTTTCCCCGAGGGGGCGCTCCACAGGACTCTAGTTTGGACCAACACTCAGAGGAGCACTGGCCCGGGGGGGTTAAAATAAGATGACCCTTGAGTCTGCAGAACCCAAGGGAAGGAAAAAGGCTTGGTGGCAAATGGTAAGACCAATGTTGGGCATTGCTGGAAAAGCTTTAATCAAGGCGAACTATCAAGGGGTTCCCATTATAACCCAACCGTGTAAGGAACGCAAAATTCCGGGAACATAACACCGATATGACGGAAACTAGGGCGGCAAGAGTGGAACAGAACACTAGGCGAGAGGCCGAGCCTTCCACCCTTTACCAAGTATATAGATGCATTAAGATAACATAGCAATATAATGATATCCCAACAAGTAAATAAATGTTCCAACCAGGAACGGCCTCCAAACTTCACCTGCAACTAGCAGCGCTATAAGAGGGGCTGAGCAAAGCAGTAACATAGCCAATCAACGGTTTGCTAGGACAAGGTGGGTTAGAGGTTTGACATGGAAATTGGGAGGCTGACAAGCAAAAGGTAGGCATCGTAGCATTGGCATAGCAAGAGCGAGCAAACTAGCATAGCAAAGATAGTAGTGATTTCGAGGGTATGATCATCTTGCCTGCACAGTTGTCAGAGTTGACTGGATCCTCACAAGCAAACTCAACGGGCTCCTTGGTAGCGAACTCATCTCCCGGCTCTACCCAACAAGACAAACAAGCAACAAGGATACAATCAACCACGTGCAAGACCAAGCAATATGATGAAATGATATGCTATATGGAATGCGATGCGGGATGCAAAATGCAAGATATGACAGGAAATGCATGAACCTGGCCTCAACTTGGAATTCCAAGGGTGCCACTGGATAGAGGGGATGAAATCGCTTGAAAACGATATAAAGATCATTGGAATCGGAGTTACGGTTTGGAAATGGCAAGCGTTTTAAGATATGACACCGGTCTGCGATTTACAACAAGTAGGCATCTAAACGCAACGAAATGAACATGCTACAGCCACCAAACATGACAACAAAATACATGGCAGGGATGCACACAAGATGCTTAACAAAATACTAGCACTAAGCCACGGCCAATTCATCCATTAAGAGGTTCAAACAAGCATGGCAAAAACGCAAATGCAAAACAGATTCCAGACTTAGTGAAATTAACACTAGTCTGAAATTTCAGACCACGATGCCCTCTTCGGAGCAGCAAAACAACATGATACATGGCCTGAACAAGACAAGTAAGAACATGGCATGGAGCTACTCAACAAGCTTGCATGCCTGCAGGTCGACTCTAGAGGATCCCCGGGTACCGAGCTCGAATTCGCCCTATAGTGAGTCGTATTACAATTCACTGGCCGTCGTTTTACAACGTCGTGACTGGGAAAACCCTGGCGTTACCCAAAATGAACATGCTACAGCCACCAAACATGACAACAAAATACATGGCAGGGATGCACACAAGATGCTTAACAAAATACTAGCACTAAGCCACGGCCAATTCATCCATTAAGAGGTTCAAACAAGCATGGCAAAAACGCAAATGCAAAACAGATTCCAGACTTTGTGAAATTAACACTAGTCTGAAATTTCAGACCACGATGCCCTCTTCGGAGCAGCAAAACAACATGATACATGGCCTGAACAAGACAAGTAAGAACATGGCATGGAGCTACTCAACAAGCTTAACAAAATACCCAAAGTGACCTGGGGCCAAAAGGGTTCACAAAATATATTAACGGGCACACGAACATAGCTAAAACACAATCACTTTTCAGACTTAGTGAAAACTGAGACATGCTGAAATATAACTCACGAAGGCATGTAAACGAGCTCGATGCACTCACCATGGTGCAAGTCACAGCAAGGAAAACATACATCCATTAAGAAGGCACAAAATACAAGCTAGACATGGCAAGAACAATGGCATAGCATGCACGGATCAACTACATCAACGCCGGCAAAATTGCAAACGAGTTGACGATCTGCCCAGATTCACCACGAAGCAAAAGTAGAGCTCGATCGACTCAAGCTATGGTGCTCCATAATTGCAAACAAAGATATGGATGGATAGACATAACATGAATAACAAAAGTCCTTTACTGATCATCCTCAAAAGAGGCACGGATCACTAAGGAAACAAGCTGAACATATGGCATCATGAACTAAAATATCCCAGACTTAGTGAAAACAACTAAGTCCCTGAAAACAGATTTCCCGGGTGCCTCTCTTTGCAAGCTTGCACAAGTCACCACACACATCCTAAAAATGCATGGGTTGCACCTCTGGAAAGAAGACAAAATGCTTAACAAAACATATGAAGGACTCACAGGCATAGCATGCACACAATAATCATGGCAAAAATGACAAAAGTCTAAGATGAACTAGCAGATCTGGCAATTAACTCACGAAGCCTCCTTATAACAGCATTTTGGGTATCAATATGAACTCAAATGAAAATGATGCAATTGAATGAAATGATGTACTCGTCGAGACGAACATTTTGATATATTATATGTCCAAAACGGAGCTATGGATGCAAAGTTACGGGCGGTTAAAGTAGGCATAAAAAATTAGGGTTCAGGGGAGAGAAGTCAACCGGATCTAGATCTGGAATCACTGTTCATGCACTGTTCACCGACGCGGACTTTGAGGTCGCCGGAATTCCTGTTCGCGCCGGAGTCGGAGGGAGCTCGCCGGGGAGAGGGGTCGCGGTGGCCGGAGCTCGTCGCCGGAGGAGGGAGCGGGCGGCGGGGGCGGCGACCCGCGCGGTGGCGTCGGGCTTGGGCGGCGGCCCAGAGTTGACGGCGGCGGGGCGGCTCGCGGTGGCGCCGGCCACCGGCGTTGGAGAAGGCGGCGGCACTGGAGGCGGAGAGGAGCGGGGGCGCTCGGGCCCGGTGGCGGCGCGCGGGGGCCGGCCTTGGGCTCCCGGGCCGGCGGGGATGTGGGGCGGCGGCGCGGCCAACGGGAGGCGGACACGTGGCGGCGGTGGGGTAAGTCGGACGTTGTCCGGTGCGGCCGGACACGTCCGTCAGCGGCGGATCTGGCGGGGATGATTTTTTTTAGGGTTTCGGGGAGAGGGAGAGATCCGAAAACGGAGGGGTGTATATATAGGCATAAGTGGAGCTAGGAGAGTCCAAATGAGGTGCGGTTTTCGGCCACGCGATCGTGATCGAACGCTCTAGGACATGGAGCAGAGTTTGGTGGGTTTTGGGCCAAATTTGAGGGGTGTTGGGCTGCAACACACACGAGGCCTTTTCGATCCCTCGGTTAACCGTTGGAGTATCAAACGAAGTCCAATTGATACGAAACTTGACAGGCGGTCTACCGGTAGTAAACCAAGGCCGCATGGCAAGTCTCGGTCCAATCCGGAGATGTTTAATCCCCACACACGAAAGAAAGCTAGAAATGGCCACCGGAGGAGAACGAAGCGCCGGAATGCAAAACGGACAACGGGGAAAATGCTCGAATGCATGAGATGAACACGTATGCAAATGCAATGCACATGATGACATGATAAGAGATGCATGAAAACGAAAACAACACACGGAGACAAAGACCCGAACCCGAGAAATAAATATAACTTAACGCCGGAAACGGCAAGAGTTGGAGTACAAATTGGGAAAGTTATATCCGGGGCGTTACAACACTCCACCACTACGAAAAAATCTCGTCCCGAGATCTAGGACTGAAAGAACTCCGGGTACTCAGAACGGAGGTGATCCTCGCGTTCCTAGGTAGCTTCACGGTCGGAATGGTGAGACCACTTGACTTTGAGGAATTTGATTGACTTGTTGCGAGTCTTGCGTTCAGTCTCTTCAAGAATAGCAACTGGGTGCTCACGATAAGAGAGATCTTCTTGGAGCTCAATGTCCTCGAAGTTGACGGTGCGGTCAGGCGTCTTGAAGCACTTTCGAAGCTGAGAGACATGGAACACGTCATGAACATTTGCAAAGTTTGAAGGAAGCTCAAGTTGATAGGCGAGGTCGCCTCTCTTGCTGACAATCTTGAAAGGTCCCACGTATCTAGGGGCAAGCTTCCCTTTGATACCGAAGCGACGGGTACCTTTCATAGGAGAGACACGGAGGTAAACATGATCTCCGATCTCGAAAGCCAAATCACGGTGCTTACTATCATAGTAGCTCTTCTGGCGGGATTGGGCTGCTTTGAGGTTATCACGAATGACTTTGCACATTTCTTCTGCTTCTGTGATTAAGTCATTACCCAGCAGCTAACGTTCACCGGTTTCAGACCAGTTGAGAGGGGTACGGCACTTCCAACCATACAGAATTTCAAAAGGGGCCTTGCCCGAACTTGCTTGAAAACTGTTGTTGTATGAGAATTCAGCATAAGGAAGACAATCCTCCCACTTCATGCCGAAGGAGATCACACAAGCCCTGAGCATATCTTCAAGAATCTGGTTGACACGCTCGACTTGACCGCTTGTTTGAGGATGGAAAGCAGTGCTGAAGCGGATGTTAGTGCCCATGGCCTTCTGAAAAGAATCCCAAAACTTCGAGGTAAAGATGCTGCCACGGTCTGAAGAGATCACTTGAGGAATACCGTGCAGAGAGACAATGCGAGAGGTATAGAGTTCCGCCAATTGAGCTGCAGTGATCGACTCTTTGATAGGCAAAAAATGAGCCACTTTGGTGAGCTTGTCGATGACAACAAATATAGCATCATTGCCACGCTTGGACTTTGGAAACCCAGTCATGAAGTCCATTTCAATGTGGTCAAACTTCCATTCTGGAATGGCAAGAGGTTGGAGGAGACCAGCTGGCCTTTGGTGTTCTGCCTTCACTCTTCTGCAGACATCACATTCATTCACGAATTGAGCGATCTCGCGCTTCATTCGAGTCCACCAATAAGCTTGCTTGAGGTCCTGATACATCTTCGTGCTCCCAGGGTGGATGGAGAGGAGAGAATTGTGAGCCTCGTTCATGATCACTTTACGAAGTTCACCTTTGGGCACAACAATACGATCCTCGAAGAAGAGAGTGTCCTTGTCATCAAGGCGGTAGCACTTGTACTTGGACTGACTCTTGGCAATCCCAATCTTCACCTTTTTCACCATAGCATCAAGAAGTTGGGCTTGGCGAATCTGGTCTTCTAAGGTAGGAGAGACTTGAAGGTTGGCGAGGAAACCTTGAGGAACAACTTGCAGATTAAGTTTGCGGAAAGCTTCACCAAGCTCGGGTTGATAAGGCTTGAGAATCAGACTGTTACAGTAGGCCTTTCTGCTCAAAGCGTCAGCAATCACATTAGCCTTGCCTGGAGTATACTCAATACTCGGATTATACTCTTGAATCATTTCGACCCATCGAGTTTGCCTTAGGTTGAGATTAGGCTGAGTGAAGATGTACTTGAGACTCTTGTGATCAGTGAAAATGTCCACTTTTCTTCCCAATAGAAGATGTCTCCAAGTCAAAAGAGCATGCACAACTGCCGCCAACTCGAGATCATGAGTGGGGTAGTTCTTCTCATTAGGCTTCAACTGGCGAGATGTATAAGCAACAACTTTCTTCTCTTGCATCAAAACTGCGCCAAGACCTTGGAGAGAGGCATCACAAAAGACCTCGTACGGCTTGGATTCATCAGGCGGAGTCAGAACTAGAGCAGTGATCAATTTCTCTTTCAAAGTGTTGAAAGCAATATCACACTCCGGAGACCAAACGTACTTGACGTGCTTCTGAAGAAGATTTGAGAGAGGCTTCGCGATCTTGGAAAAGTTTTCAACGAATCTTCGACAATAGCTTGCGAGACCGAGAAAACTGCGGAGTTGCTTCACATTCTGAGGAGGTTCCCAATTCACAATTGCGGAAACCTTCTCGGGATTCACGGAAATGCCCTTGGCAGAGATGATATGACCAAGATAAAGAACCTCATCGAGCCAAAATTCACACTTGGAGAACTTGGCATAGAACTGATGTTCCCTGAGCTTATCGAGAACCAAACGCAAGTGCTTGGCATGATCTTCCTTGTTCTTCGAGAAAACCAGAATGTCATCGAGATAGACCAGAACGAAGTCATTGGTGTAGGCGTTGAAGATGAAATTCATCATGCGAGAGAACGTCGGGGGAGCGTTGGCGAGGCCAAAAGACATGACGGTGTATTCATATGAACCAAAGCTTGTTCTGAATGCTGTCTTGGGAATATCTTCTTCACGAATGCGAATCTGGTGATAACCCATACGGAGATCAAGCTTGGAGAATACTTGGGCACCTTTGAGTTGTTCGAACAGCTCATTGATGTTGGGAAGTGGGTATTTGTTCTTGATGGTCTTCTTGTTCACTAGACGGTAATCAACACAAAGTCGGTCCGTTCCATCCTTCTTCTTCACAAAAAGAACACCACAACCCCACGGAGAAGTACTAGGCCGGATGAGACCCAATCTTTCTTGCTCATCGAGTTGCTTCTTCAGCTCCTTCAACTCTTCAGGTCCGAGCTTGTAAGGACGTTTGCACACAGGTTCTGTGCCAGGCTCAAGTTCAATAACGAATTCAACTGGCCGGTGCGGAGGCATTCCTGGGAGCTCTTCTGGAAAGACGTCTTGATATTCGCAAACGACTGGAATTTGAGAGATGGCATCCAATTCACCCTTCTCATTGAGAGAAAATAGACGAATGGTATTATCCCGAGCGGCAAAGACAATTACATCCTCAGACGAATGAGTCAATTGAATCTGCCTGGCAGCACAATCAAGCTGAGCCTTGTGCTTAGAAAGCCAATCCATCCCGAGAATAAGATCAATATCCGAGTTTCCGAGAACAACTGGGGAAGAAAGGAACTTGTAGTCACCCAATGTGATAGTAACCTCAGGGACGCAGGTGTTAGCTGTCATCTGCTTGCCCGGTGACACAATTTGCAAGGAACTTTGCAGATACTGATAATCACACTCATACTTTGATGCAAAAGGTTTGGAAATGAAGCAATGCGATGCACCCGTGTCAAAAAGAACTTTTGCAGGAATATCATTAACAGGAAGGTTACCCATGATCACATCTGACGAGTCCTCTGCCTGAGCTGCATTCACCATGTTGACCTTGGCGAACTTGGGGTTATGCTTGACCACAGCTGTACTTGCCGATCTCACAGGAGGAGGAGGAGGAAGACGCCTCTGGTTGAAACACTTGTTGGCATAGTGACCCTTCTATTGGCACTTGTTGCACGTGACCTCTGAAAGCGGACGGTGATACGGAGCACTCGATCTTGGAGCTTGAGATGAAGTCTTGTTCTGAAAGCCTGGGTTGGGTGGGTGGGAAGAACCACTGCCACCTTTGCTCTTCTGTTGATACGGCTGACGGAACGGAGGAGGAGGAAGCCAAAACTTCTGCTGCTTGACCACTTGAGTAGAGGAAGAAGGAGTAACATCTCTGACTCGCTTCCTGGAAGCATCACACCTCAACTGAGCAGCCTCTTGCTTCAGTGCCATGTTGTAGAACTCATCGTATCTCAAGGGCTCAAAGAGGACAAGAGCGAGCTGAATTTCTTCTTTGAGACCACCCCTGAACTGGTATATCATGCTCTTCTCATCAGGCACGTCCTGCTTGGCAAAGCGGGCAAGCTTCTGGAACAATTTGTTGTAGTCATAGACAGACAAAGAGCCTTGCTTCAGATTGCGGAATTCCTCACGCTTGCTTTCAACCACACTCTGCGGAATGTGATGAGCTCGGAAATCTCGACGGAAATCATCCCAAGTGATAACACGTCCACCTCTGGAATCCTTGTACTGCTGGAACCATTCTGCTGCCTGATCTTTGAGTTGGAAGGAAGCGAACTTCACAAAGTCCTCAGGCCTGACGTTGCTGCACTCCAAATGCTTACACAGATCCACAAGCCAATCGTCAACATCGGTTGCCTCAACACAATTACTGAAAGTCTTTGGCCCGTTAGCAAGGAACTGGTTGAGTGTAGCAAAGTGACTCTGATTACTGCCTTGATTCCCTTGACTGCCTTGATTGCGCTCTTGAAGAATTTGCATGATCAGCTGAGTGTTTGCATTGGTTGCGGCCATCACAGCTTGCCATGCCTCTGGAGGAGGTGGAGGCGGTGCCGGATCAGGATTCGGAGTCGTGCGCGTTGGAGGAGCCATCCTGAAGAGGTTGACATCCATTAGCACATTGATAGACAATTATCGAAGCTGAATCCAACGGAATGAAAATTGCAACATATAGTCTTCACATCCGAACAAAAATGAACGAATGCATTCCTCTTCAAATGGTCACATATCCATAAATTGAGAAGCCACGTAGAATTAAGGTAGAGAAGTAAATCAACAAGGTACGGATGAAGAACGAATAATCGATAAGAAATCCCAATCTCAAACCAATATCCGTGGAAGAAGAACTAGAGCTACTAGAATTCCCACCTATGAAACTCCCGAACCTTTCCGGTTATGCAATCAGGTGTTAGGGATACAGGGGAAGCATAATATCTCACCCAAACTAGCAAATCCTACATCCAGCTGTATCCATCCTTCAACACGTAACCAAGAAAACTTCGGAAACCATCTACCTCAACCTTCGAAAAGCATCCGTTATACAAGTTATGGCGATACTCCCGAACTCCCGCCCCAGTACTGGGTGGCGTCGAGGTTATCTCACCAACGAACTGCATAAAAGAGATTTTCGATGTCGGCGAACATATCTCAAGTATTCCAGAATTGCAACGATAAAATTATGATGACAACACCTCAGAGCTCAACTCCCCGGGACACTTCCACTAAACCCCTAACAGGAGGCACCAAGACAGTATTCTCATCATAAGCCATCGGAACAAATCCAAGATACTCGCGTGATCCTAAAAAAAAATTTCAGTGAAATTTGAGAAGAGAAGAGTCAAAACTCTACGCCAGGATGCCTTACCAGAGCGATGAGGAGACTGGGAAGTAAAAAGAATTCCTAAGCTCTCCGATATATAATTCCTAAGTGACTCAAAACATTTTTCTAGACACAACTCGGCTGCTAAAAACGATCAAGAAATGGGGCTCCTAAGGTCGGGGAAGGCTCTGATTACCAACTTGTAACGCCCTCGATGCAACTATAGCTCCCACGTGTCGAGGCACGACTTAGAGACATAACCGCATTGAAAGCAATGTCGCAAGTCAGGCAATCATTACAACATCCCATGTAATACATAATAAAAGGGGGAGAAACATAGTTGGCTTACACTCGCCACGTCACATCAGAGTACATAGATAACATCCATCAAACAAACACTCATGGCCCGGCTACGGCGCCAAAATAGAAAAGAACCGAACATGCGAGAAGGCCCTGAATCAAACCCCAACTAGGCACCACTACTGATCATCGGGAAAGGAAACATAATAACGCTGAGAGTCCTCGTCGAACTCCCACTTGAGCTCATACTCGTCACCTGGAGTGGAATCACCTGGACCTGCATCTGGAGTTTATAGTATCTGTGAGCCACAGGACTCAGCAATCTCGCACCCTCGCGATCAAGACTATTTAAGCTTATAGGAAGGATAAGGAAAGTATATGTGGAGCTGCAGCAAGCGACTAGCATATATGGTGGCTATCTTATTCACAAAAAGAGAGCGAGAAGAGGAGGCAAAGCACGAGCAAGAATCTAGAAGGATAACCTGCGCAAACATAACTCCAACACCGTGTCCACTTCCCGGACTCCGCCGAGAAGAGGCCATCACGGCAACACACTCAGTTGATTCATTTTAATTAATTAAGGTTTAAGTTATCTACAACCGGACATTAACAAATTCCCATCTGCCCATAACCGCGGGCACGGCTTTCAAAAGTTCAATCCCTGCAGGGGAGTCCCAACTTAGCCCATGACAAGCTCTCACGGTCAACGAAGGAAAAGACCTCCTCCCAAGACGTTCCGATCAGACTCGGTATCTCGGTAACTCAAGACACCTCGACAGGTTAAAACAAGACCAGCAACACCGCCCGAATGTGCCGACAAATCCCGATAGGAGCTGCACATATCTCTTTGTCAGGGCACACTCAGATGAGCGCTCCATACAACTAAAAACCAAACCTCGAGTTTCCCCGAGGGGGCGCTCCACAGGACTCTAGTTTGGACCAACACTCAGAGGAGCACTGGCCCGGGGGGGTTAAAATAAGATGACCCTTGAGTCTGCAGAACCCAAGGGAAGGAAAAAGGCTTGGTGGCAAATGGTAAGACCAATGTTGGGCATTGCTGGAAAAGCTTTAATCAAGGCGAACTATCAAGGGGTTCCCATTATAACCCAACCGCGTAAGGAACGCAAAATTCCGGGAACATAACACCGATATGACGGAAACTAGGGCGGCAAGAGTGGAACAGAACACTAGGCGAGAGGCCGAGCCTTCCACCCTTTACCAAGTATATAGATGCATTAAGATAACATAGCAATATAATGATATCCCAACAAGTAAATAAATGTTCCAACCAGGAACGGCCTCCAAACTTCACCTGCAACTAGCAGCGCTATAAGAGGGGCTGAGCAAAGCGGTAACATAGCCAATCAACGGTTTGCTAGGACAAGGTGGGTTAGAGGTTTGACATGGCAATTGGGAGGCTGACAAGCAAAAGGTAGGCATCGTAGCATTGGCATAGCAAGAGCGAGCAAACTAGCATAGCAAAGATAGTAGTGATTTCGAGGGTATGATCATCTTGCCTGCACAGTTGTCAGAGTTGACTGGATCCTCACAAGCAAACTCAACGGGCTCCTCGGTAGCGAACTCGTCTCCCGGCTCTACCCAACAAGACAAACAAGCAACAAGGATACAATCAACCACGTGCAAGACCAAGCAATATGATGAAATGATGATATGCTATATGGAATGCGATGCGGGATGCAAAATGCAAGATATGACAGGATCATGAACCTGGCCTCAACTTGGAATTCCAAGGGTGCCACTGTAAGAGGGGATGAAATCGCTTGAAAACGATATAAAGATCATTGGAATCGGAGTTACGGTTTGGAAATGGCAAGCGTTTTAAGATATGACACCGGTCTGCGATTTACAGCAAGTAGGCATCTAAATGCAACGAAAATGAACATGCTACAGCCACCAAACATGACAACAAAATACATGGCAGGGATGCACACAAGATGCTTAACAAAAGACTAGCACTGTAGCCACGGCCAATTCATCCATTTAAGAGGTTCAAACAAGCATGGCAAAAACGCAAAATGCAAAACAGATTCAGACTTAGTGAAATTAACACTAGTCTGAAATTTCAGATCACGAAGCCCTCTTCGGAGCAGCAAAACAACATGATACATGGACCTGAACAAGACAAGTAAGAACATGGCATGGAGCTACTCAACAAGCTTAACAAAAGACCCAAGCTCCATAATTGCAAACAAAGATATGGATGGATAGACATAACATGAATAACAAAAGTCCTTTACTGATCATCCTCAAAAGAGGCACGGATCACTAGGAAACAAGCTGAACATATGGCATCATGAACTAAAATATCCCAGACTTAGTGAAAACAACTAAGTCCCTGAAAACAGATTTCCCGGGTGCCTCTCTTTGCAAGCTTGCACAAGTCACCACACACATCCTAAAAATGCATGGGTTGCACCTCTGGAAAGAAGACAAAATGCTTAACAAAACATATGAAGGACTCACAGGCATCGAAGCAAAAGTAGAGCTCGATCGACTCAAGCTATGGTGCTCCATAATTGCAAACAAAGATATGGATGGATAGACATAACATGAATAACAAAAGTCCTTTACTGATCATCCTCAAAAGAGGCACGGATCACTAGGAAACAAGCTGAACATATGGCATCATGAACTAAAATATCCCAGACTTAGTGAAAACAACTAAGTCCCTGAAAACAGATTTCCCGGGTGCCTCTCTTTGCAAGCTTGCACAAGTCACCACACACATCCTAAAAATGCATGGGTTGCACCTCTGGAAAGAAGACAAAATGCTTAACAAAACATATGAAGGACTCACAGGCATAGCATGCACACAATAATCATGGCAAAAATGACAAAAGTCTAAGATGAACTAGCAGATCTGGCAATTAACTCATGAAGCCTCCTTCTAACAGCATTTTGGGCATCAAGATGAACTCAAATGAAAATGATGCAGTGGAATGAAATGATGTACTCGTCGAGGCGAACATTTTGATATATTATATGTCCAAAATGGAGCTACGGATGCAAAGTTACGGGCGGTCAAAGTAGGCATAAAAAATTAGGGTTCAGGGGAGAGAAGTCAACCGGATCTAGATCTGGAATCACTGTTCATGCACTGTTCACCGACGTGGACTTCGAGGTCGCCGGAATTCCTGTTCGCGCCAGAGTCGGAGGGAGCTCGCCGGGGAGAGGGGTCGCGGTGGCCGGAGCTCGTCGCCGGAGGAGGGAGCGGGCGGCGGGGGCGGCGACCCGCATGGCGGCGGCGGTCCGCGGTGGCATCGGGCTTGGGCAGCGGCCCGGAGTTGACGGCGGCGGGGCGGCTCGCGGTGGCGCCGGCCACCGGTGTTGGAGAAGGCGGCGGCGCTGGAGGCGGAGAGGAGCGGGGGCGCTCGGGCCCGGTGGCGGCGCGCGGGGGCCGGCCTTGGGCTCCCGGGCCGGCGGGGATGTGGGGCGGCGGCGCGACCAACGGGAGGCGGACATGTGGCGGCGGCGGGGTAAGTCGGACATTGTCTGGTACGGCCGGACACGTCCGTCGGCGGCGGATCTGGCGGGGATGATTTTTTTTAGGGTTTCGGAGAGAGGGAGAGATCCGAAAACGGAGGGGTGTATATATAGGCATAAGTGGAGCTAGGAGAGTCCAAATGAGGTGCGGTTTTCGGCCACGCGATCGTGATCGAACGCTCTAGGACATGGAGCAGAGTTTGGTGGGTTTTGGGCCAAATTTGAGGGGTGTTGGCCTGCAACACACACGAGGCCTTTTCGGTCCCTCGGTTAACCGTTGGAGTATCAAACGAAGTCCAATTGATACGAAACTTGACAGGCGGTCTACCGGTAGTAAACCAAGGCCGCATGGCAAGTCTCGGTCCAATCCGGAGATGTTTAATCCCCACACACGAAAGAAAGCTAGAAATGGCCACCGAAGGAGAACGAAGCGCCGGAATGCAAAACGGACAACGGGGAAAATGCTCGAATGCATGAGATGAACACGTATGCAAATGCAATGCACATGATGACATGATGAGAGATGCATGAAAACGAAAACAACACACGGAGACAAAGACCCGAACCCGAGAAATAAATATAACTTAACACCGGAAACGGCAAGAGTTGGAGTACAAATTGGGAAAGTTATATCCGGGGCGTTACACAATCACACACTTATTACATCGTTGTCTCAAAAGAGAACTTATTACAATAAAAATGGCTTAAGGCCATCTAGTGTCGATAACAGCGGAAGACTTGGAAGATAAATGGGTCCGTCGACTCCAACGGCATCACTGAGTATAGAACCACGACCTAAAACACCTTACTCGTCGTCTGAAAAGTCTGCAACATGAGAAGTTGCAGCCCGAAAACGGGTCAGCACATGGAATATGCTGGCAAAGTAACACATAGAGAGTAATGGAATGAAACAGCTATACTATATGCATATATGGCTGGTGGAAAGCTCTATGGTTACAGTTTTGCGTAAAGCCAGTTTTTCCCTACTGCAAAGTAATAAATTTATTTTACTATCATGGTGGTTGTGAAACATCGAGAATGGTTGACAGCATTCTCAATCCCAATTAAAAATAATTAAAACCCAATAATATTAATTAGAAGTAACATGATGAGATTCACATGATATTCAAGTACTAGATACTCAAGTTGTCCATAACCGGGGACACGGCTAATCATGATTAGTTTGTACACTCTGGAGAGGTTTGCGCACTTTTCCCCACATGACTCGATCGCCTCCGTTTGTTTTCTCGCACTACACGGTTTTTGAGATACGGATGACCGAGACATAGTCTTTCAGAAGCGCTAGCACCTTACATGTGGGGTAGACCGTACCACCTACAACCCCTACATCTGCTAGTCCACCCCGTAAGAGTTCGCACAACTTAGTCAACTACGCCAGAGCCCATAGTAGCATGTGGCTGCACACGGAAGTTTCTAGCATGAAAGATCTTATGATCCCTTTGAGCCTGGGTGGCGGTCCAAAATAAAACAGGCAAGTCCTGATAGACATCAGGTGCCTCAATCCACCCAGATGTGTGTTTAAGTTGCCACCTTAGATAAACCATTAAAATTATCAACTCACATCTGTCATGGATATCACTCACCCAATCCACGTCTACTAGCATAGCATGGCATAAAAGCAAACGTAGAAGTAACTCCCAAAGGTTTCATAATAATACAGGTGATAGGTACTACCTCATCTACTTCCCATCCCACAATTTAATTAGATCCTAATCATGCAATGTGAGAGGGCTGATCTAATGAAATAAAACATGGATTGTAGAAAAGGTATGATCAAAGTGTTACTTGCCTTGCTGATGATCCGCGAGTCCTAGGGTTTCGAAGTAACAAGCGGCGCAATCCGGGTAATCTAACGCAGACAAACAACAAGCACACAATAAGTACTCATCTAATGCACAGGTAAAACTCGAACAAGAGAACGAACCAGAAAGTTCAACTTAGGAACTCCGGTTGCAAAGAAAGAACGAACCGAACAAAGAAACGGAAAACAAATGGCGAAAGAAAACAACTCGGTTCTAGCAAGTTGAAACTAGGTCAAATTTTACGGGGGCAAAAACTTGTTTAAGTTGATTAGATGGAACGGCGGTTTCGAAATGAAACTCCAGGCGCTTGAATCACCTGATTCCGATAAACGAGCGAGAAGAAAGACTAGAACGAAGATAGGATCTGAGATCGTGATCGCGGAATAAATCCGACGAGAAGAAAAAGAAGAACGGTTAAACGAATGGACGTTCATTAACCTAGAAGAATCCGGTGATCACGTTCGTTAGGATGAACGGTCCGGCGAACGGTCCAAAGGCAACTAAATCGGAAAAGAAAACGAATCCGATCTAGGGTTTCGGAGAAGAAAATCGAAAAGAAAAACCGATCTAGAAAACGAATCAGAAGAGAAGAAAAGAATCGGAACGATTAGAAGAAAACGATCCGAGGAAAAGAGACGCAGGGCAACCTCCGGCGAGAGGCTCCGGCGGCGTGGCGTAGGGCGGCGGCGGCGTGGGCAAAGTGCGGCGGCGGCGCGGGTGTGGGGTGGCGCGATGTAGGGCTTGGGGCTTGGGGTTTGATTTGATGGGTTTAGAGGGGGGGTGTGGGGGTATTTATATAGGTGAGGGGGGGATTTACTTGGGGTAGGGGACAAGAAATAGAGTAGGAATAGGAAAGAAAAAGAGGAAACGGAGTAGGACTAAAGTCCTACTAGGAAAACGAAACAAAGGAAAGAGGGGGGGCTAAACCGGCCAGAGTCCCTGCTGGGACTCGGCTTCGACCGAGGCGGCGGCCTACCTGGCGCGCAGTGCGCACGTGTGCAGGGGCGCAGTGGCGGCTGGCTGGCCTGGGCCTTGGCCCGGCTGGCCTGCTGGAAATTTTTTTTAAACGGTTCTGCGCGCAGAAAAACACAGAAAAGAAAAATCTAAACGGGCTCCAAAATTTCTAAAGTAAATTTTCCCCGACTCCTAAAAATGAGCCGAACAAAATGAACTTTTCTCCGGACCTAAAATGCAACTTTCGAAAACGCGCATTTTTCCCTATCCAAATAAAATGCAAATAAAACTCCGGCAAAACCAAAACTTGATCTATTTATTAAATCTTCATTTTTCCTCAATTTTGGGAAAGTCATATTATTCCCTCTCTTATATATTTTAACACCAGAAAAATTATTGAAGATGAAATAAATAAATCAAATGATCCTTTTTTTTCAAATTCAAGAAAACTCTCAAACATGAAAATAACGAAATCTCCAACTCTCTCCGAGGGTCCTTGAGTTGCGTGAAATTTCTAGGATCAACCAAAATGCAAGAAAATATGATATGCATGATGACCTAGTGTATAACATTCCAAATTGCAAATTTGGGATGTTACAAATAGCATTAGCTCAATGAGCTATATGTTGTTATGAATTACCAAAACCACCTAGGGATAGTTGCACTTTCATTTGTTCATAAAACCGTATGGCCAGATTTGCTTGTTTATGGTAAATCTTTGCCCTCATAAAGGCTTTATAAAGTAGGACAAACACTCCTCGGCTACTAGCCGAGGAGGTGGAAGCCGATGGTCGGTCAACAAAGTTTTGTACAATGCGGATCCGAGCATTAATGACGTAAAGTACTTGGATACATTGAGTCATTGCACATAATCTGTGATTTTACTATCGATATTGATCCTTAATTCGGCCACCCGTGCCCGCATTAAGGCTCAGGGGCTACTGGGCTTCGGGCTTATTATTTACAAATATTAAAGGGGTACATTGATCCCCTGATCTGGTGTTGCCACCCGACCAGTGTCTCGGGGGCTACTGCATTGCATGTCCAATGCAGAAAATTTTATGTGCAATATAGTTTCTGAGGAGATTTTAATCCTCAGGTTGGTTGGCCGCACCCAACCTGAGTTTCGAGGACTGAGCACGCCGCTTTTAGTGTCCCGAAGTATTCTGCCGAGCTAGGACTTGATCCTCAGACCGATTTTGCAAATTAACCTGAGTCTCAGTGGCTACTGGGATCAGCGGTCTTACGTCATCCTTCAGGTGCATCTCGGGTTTTAGACCGATACACACCTTGAGGGCTACTGACTATATATCTCGTTAGAGAATAAATTGCACCTATAAAAAATATTGACAAAAAATTGGCCCACAGTAGGGGTGGTGCACCACCTCGGAAGCAGTCCGGCATAAAGCTCGGGCGCTAGTGGCTGGCTCCATAGAGGGCATTTCCGGCATTAAGCTCGGCTAAACTCCTTCAACTTTTTTGGACCAAGATGATCTATGACATCTTGGATATAGTCTGGCGTTAGAGCTTGGACACAGTCCGGCGTTGGAGATCGGATACATTTCGGCATTGGAGCTTGGAAGCAGTTCGGCATTGGTGCTCGGCTGCAAAAAATACCTCGAATGCAGTCCGGCGTTAGAGCTCGGACGCAAGAGGACACTGCCTCCCGGGAACAACTTCAAACCCGAGGTGTGGCATAAAAATAACAAGGCATTGATAAAGGCCGGAAACTTAAAGGGGCCCCTCGGATACCCGACGTGTAAACTCGTCGAATGCATTTCGGCGATCCTCAAGATCGAAGATGAGAAGATTTGTTGAAATAGTTTTCAAGACCGACAACCGAACATGAAGAACAGTTTGGAAGAATCGAGGAGTGTCCCTAACTTGAAGACCGGTTCAGGGGGCTACTGATGGTGTCCTGGACTAGGGGGTACTCACCACGTCGTCTCCTGATCTGTTAGATTGGGCCGAGGGCCCCCATGGCCGTATACTCATGGACCAGTCCGGACAACTGCCGCATACATGGAAGATTCCACAAGACTTGGCAATCGAGACAAGGACTTCTCCCCACCGGCGTATTCGGCTAGGACTCTTGTTATCCTAGGCCTCTGTTGCATTATATAAACCGAGGCCAGGCTAGTCGATAGAACATACAGAACAACAATCATACCATACGCTAGCTTCTAGGGTTTAGCCTCTCCGATCTCGTGGTAGATCTACTCTTGTACTACCCATATCATCAATATTAATCAAGCAGGACGTAGGGTTTTACCTCCATCGAGAGGGCCCGAACCTGGGTAAAACTTCGTGTCCCTTGCCTCCTGTTACCATCCGGCCTAGATGCACAGTTCAGGACCCCCTACCCGAGATCCGCCGGTTTTGACACCGACACCCACTACAGGTCGTGGAACCGTATTGGAGGGATGGCTCAACGGGCCCTGCAAAATCCGTAGTACAGCGGATACCATATCAACACACAGCCTTAGAGCATGTTGGGTACTCCGGCAGGTGGCCAAAAGCGATGAGGATCTTCTCGCCCAAAATACCTCAGAGCACCTTCCCACGGATAACAACACAGTATTAACGGTCTTCAAGACCTTCGCCTCAAATAATAGGCGTAAGCGAGCACTCCGCAGCCTTGCCGAAGTCTGCCATGTGGCAGCAATAAATCCATGGAGCGACACGGCTATCACCTTCAATGCCAGTGACGAACCTAAATTCCGAACAGCCCGAACACCAGCCGCTTTGGTCCTCAGTCCAATTGTGGACGGCTTTCGGCTCACTAAGGTGCCCATTGACTGCGGCAGCGGATTAAACCTCATTTATGAGGAACCTCTCCATAAAATGGAAATAGACAGCAACCGTATTGAGCAAAGCAGGACGACCTTCCGAGGAATCATCCCTAGTCGGGAGGTCCGTTGCGCTGGGAAAATCACACTTGATGTTGTATTCGGCACTACGGAGAATTACATGTCTGAAGAAATTACATTCCAAGTGGCCTCGTTTAGTAGCGGATAACACACCCTTCTAGGGCGGGAGGCATTCACGATTTTTCAAGCCATACCCCATTATGGGTACATGAAGCTCAAAATGCCTGGACCCAAGGGAATTATCACTCTAGCTAGTGATCTGGACATAGCACTCTGCGCCAAGAACAATACAGCTGCACTAGCCCTCGAGGCATTATCCGAAGCCCTTGTTGCGGAGGAGTTAACCGCATTGCGCTCCATGGTGGACAGGGACGACGTAATACTAGACAAAAGATCCAAGTCCACCTCCTTTAAACCAGCGGACGAAATAGTTAAATTCCAAGTCCATCCAACGGACCCTACAAAAATAGCATCCATTGGGGCACAGTTAGACCCCGCTGTAGACGCCGCACTACGGGAGTTTCTGCGCGAGAATTGGGATATATTCGCCTGGCATCCTTCAGACATGCCAGGAATCCCACGCAGATTAACCGAGCATAGCCTTAATATTCTAAAAGGATTCAAGCCAGCCAAGCAGACTCTTCGGTGTTTCTCTGAACCTAAGCAACAAGCCATGGGAGAGGAGCTGGCCAAGCTACTGGAAGCCGGATTCATTAAAGAAATAAAAACATCCCGATTGGCTAGCAAACCTGGTGATGGTACCAAAGAAGGACAAATCCTGGCGCCTATGTGTCGACTTCAAAGACCTTAATAAGGCTTGCCCAAAGGATCCCTTCCCACTCCCTCGCATCAATCAAATCATCGACGCTACCGCAGGACATGAATCATTGTGCTTCCTCGACGCATACTCCAGTTACCACCAGATTAAGATGGCGGAGTCTGATCAAGCCGCAACGGCATTTATAACGCCATACGGCCCCTTATGCTTTAACACAATGCCCTTCGGGCTCAAAAACGCCGGTGCAACATACCAGCGCATGATCCAGACATGTCTGGAAAAGCACATCGGTAAGACTGTGGAGGCATATGTAGACGATGTGGTTATTAAAACCAGACACGTCGACTCTTTGATAGACGACTTGAGGCTCATGTTCACCAATCTTTGAACATACTACATTAAGCTCAATCCGGAAAAATGCGTTTTCGGCGTTCCCGTCGGAAAGCTCCTGGGCTTCATCGTCTCCAGTAGAGGAATTAAAGCAAATCCGGCTAAAATCCAAGCTTTGTCACAGTTGGCTATCCCAACTAACCTCAAGTAAATCGAGAAATTGACTGGATGCGTGGCGGCTTTAAGCCGCTTTATCTCCCGATTAGGAGAAAAGGCACTTCCCCTTTATCGCCTTCTTCGGCGCATCGAACACTTCGAGTGGACGGACACAACCACGGCCGGACTGGAAGAAATAAAAGCCATCCTGGCCACCAACCCAATCCTGGCCGCGCCAACTGTTGGCGAACCAATGCTATTATATATAGCGGCAACTCACCAAGTTGTAAGCGCAGTGCTCGTCATCGAACGAGAGATGGACGAACATAAATTCCCACTTCAAAAGCCGGTATATTATGTATCCACCGTCCTCACTCCATGTAAATCACGGTACCCACATTACCAAAATATAGCATACGCGGTATTTATGGCATCCCGGAAATTACGACACTACTTTCAAGAGTGTTCGATTACGGTGGCCTCCGAAGTACCACTCAATGACATAATAAACAACCGCGATGCCACGGGCCGGATTGCCAAATGGGCCATCGAGCTCCTCCTGTTCGACATAACATATAAGCCACGATGAGCCATTAAGTCGCAAGTACTGGCCGATTTCGTAGCCGAATGGACAGAAGCCAAACTCCCTAAAGAGTACGGCGCATACTCCAATTGGATCATGCACTTCGACGGCTCTAAAATGCTGGCTGGTCTGGGGGCTGGCGTCATCCTGACATCCCCCACCGGAGATATGGTGCAATACGTGCTCCAAATACTATATACAAATTCCAAAAACGCAGCCGAATACGAGGCCCTACTACACGGCCTCCGGATGGCAGTCTCCATGGGCATCCAATTCCTAGAGGTGCGTGGGGACTCGAACCTCGCAATATCCCAAATAAATGGAGACTTTGATGCCAAGGATCCGTAAATGGCGGCATATCGCAACGCCGTCCTCAAAATGTGAGCTCGGTTCGAGGGGCTTGAAGTCCATCATGTGGCTCGGGAAAACAACCAGGCAGCGGACATCCTAGCCCCTCTTGTCGCTAAACACGGCCCTGTCCCACCGAACATCTCCCTGGAAAGACTGTTTAAACCATCCGTGGTATGGGAAGGGGACACCGGCAAAACTAGTCCGAACCCGGCCACAACCCCAGATGCCGAACACCCTGACATAATCGGAGGCTCTGCCACCGAAATAGCACCTTCAGCCCATGTGATAATGGCCGTCATCGCCCCGTGGACAGAACCATTCTTGGCCTACCTAACCAGACAGGAATTACCCGAGGACCAAAACGAGGCCCGCTGCATAGTGCGGCGATCTAGAGCCTACAAGGTCCATGAGGGAGAGCTTTATAAGAAAAGCACAACCAGAGTCCTTCAAAGGTGCATCTCCGAAGAGGAATGGCGGAAGCTTTTGGTAGAAATTCATGCCGGATTCGGCGGCCACCACGCCGCAGCCCGGGCCCTTGTAAGCAAGGCCTTCCATACAGGTTTTTATTGGCCGACGGCACGGGCAGATGCATAGCATCTGGTACAGAATTGTGTCGGTTGCCAGCTTTTTGCAAACCAAAGCCACATGCCACCTACCGCCCTCCAAACAATCCCCATTACTTGGCCCTTTGCGGTCTGGGGGCTCGATATGGTCAGACCCCTCAAAGGGGGAACCCATAAGAGGAAATACTTACTGGTCATGGTGGATAAATTCACCAAATGGATAGAAGCCAAACCTGTCAAAACGGCTGAATCCGGATTGGTGATAGACTTCATATCCGGGGTTGTACACCATTATGGCGTCCCCCACAGCATCATCACTGACAACGGCGCGAACTTTACAGCCGACGAGGTGAAACTTTGGTGCAGCAACATGGGCATCAAGCTCGATTATGCTTCTGTGTATCATCCGCAAACTAACGGTCAAGTCGAACAAGCGAATGGTCTTATCATGAGCGGCATTAAACCCAGATTAGTCCGGTCTTTAAAGGAATCAGATACTCATTGGGTAGAGGAGCTCGACTCCATACTGTGGGGGCTGCGGACCACGCCGAATCGCACTACCGGATACACACCGTTTTTATGGTGTATAGCGCTGTGGCGGTGCTGCCTTGCGAGATAATTCATGACTCTCCTCGAGTGTGCATGTACGAAGAAAGAGAGGCCAAGCTCGATCGGCAGGACAGTTTGGATGCCCTGGAGGAGGAGCGCGACATGGCAAAAGCTCGTTCCGCATTCTATCAGCAACAGGCTCGAAGGTATCAAAGCAGAGAAGTGCGGGCCAAAACCTATAATGTTGGCGAACTAGTTCTATGCCTGCCGGAGAGGAAAAAGAACAAGCTCAAGCCCAAATGGGAAGGTCCCTTCATTATCGACCAGATTCTGACAGGTGGAGCGTACCATCTGCGGGATGCATCGAATAATCGACTCGAGCCAAACCCATGGAACGCAACCAGACTCCGAAGATTCTACGCCTAGCGCCGGACTCTATGTTCGTCTCCTTGCCTCCATGAATTTTTTGCACACCTGTTTTTTCTCTCTTTCTTTCCCTCTTTTCTCTTCAAGGCCCTAAGGGGCTACATTTGTGTCTTGGTTACACAATCTTGACGCACTAACCGCGCTCAATATACCCGGGGGCTTCCTATACAGAAGCTTAATCTAATTACCTTTCCGGGCTTTATGCCCCGCACATGTGTTATTCTTCCGCATGTGCCTTTTTTCGCCATTATATGCATTGATATGACTTAAGTTTTGGCCAAGCTGGGTTGCCTGGCTCTTGTATTTATGCCCTACATTCCCATTAATTCGTCTAGGGCATAAGGGGAGCACCTCTGCGATTGTTACTGTCGGGTCAGCCGGATGTGTACCTCAGACCGGGTGAAGCCGAAAGCTAGCATTCTTAAGGGAATATTCGGTCGGTGAATAAAAGATGACTTTCATTTAAATTACTACACGCCCCCAGATGTTTTTAACCTGCGTCTCGCAGTTCGGACATGCACATTAGGGCATGCATACACAGGGAAAGGAACCCTTAACGGAACTATTCTCCCTAGAAGATGTTTCTTACTATCCATGTAATATAACATAGCTAGTTGGGTACTTGTCTGTTCAAGCACTTATGACCCCTACGCCTGGTTTCCATGCATTCCCCGGTTTTTATATAACCGAGTGGGTATTCGGATACACTCCGGACTATCGGGTCCAGAGGTTGAAGTGAAAAGGTCCGCCATGACAAATGATTTACAATCCGGCTAGGGACATTACATATGTCACTTGAAGCACACAGTCACTAAGACTGATTAAATTCTTCTTCTATACCCTCCAACAGGCTGTCTAGCCTACAATCCTGTTGGGAATACTTTGCGGCTAATTCTACTTTATCATACACTAAACTGACGGGGATCTCTTTCCCATCGGGCCCCACAGGTCCGACCTCGGCCATGTGGTTTGGGTCAGCCTTGGTATATCGTGTCTTCACCATAGCCCAGGCTTCCCTCGCACCTTGTTGGCAGGCTGATATTTTCCATACTCGGAAGCGCCGCCGCGCTCCCTTGAGCTTCTCTATAAGCTCCCCCATGCCTCCTGGCAGGGACGCGGATGGCCACAAGGCTTGAGTAATACTCTGCAGCACCTGCCAAACTTGTTCGTGCAGTTGTGACAGCTCTGGTAGAAGATCACCCGAAGACCCTGGCATCTCCTTCGCGGGATGACCCGTCATCATACCTGCAGACATAACGTTGTTAGCAGGCTTCTCCGCCGAACTCCTTTAAAAAGTTTGTTCAAGCACTTACTAAAAATGTCACGCCGAAGCCGTTTATTCTCCTTCATGGAGTCCGCAAGCTGGGCTCGGACATCCTTCAGTTCCACGCCCAGCCGGATATTGGCATCTTGGAGATCATTTTTCTCCTGCCTGACTCGCGTCAGCACGCACTCGTCAGCTTTTCTCTGTCGATCATCACGTACCGTATCCGCCTCCACGGCCTCCGGATTCACTCCGGGGCCACCTGCAACATCTATTGTTAGGTGTGCATACATGTCGCATACTACTTCGTACGGATATTCTTTGCAATAGACAAAAAAGTTACCAGGGGGCCCCTATTTGGACTCCTTCAATGCGGCAACAGCGGCTTCCAGCTGGGCCTTGCATTCGTCCAGCTCTTGAGACAGTTGGGAATTCTTCTCCATAAGAACCTGCACAAATAATGATCCTTAAATCAGTTGCATCAACTGTTTCAAGTCTCAGGGGCTACTGATACATATAATCGTCAGATTTGCTTACCCGTTTATCCCTTACATACTGATCCATGGCTCTGGCTAGACCATTTTGAGCAGCACGGAGGTACGCGTCTCCAGAATTGAAGGCATCAAATGCCTCTGGTGAGAAGCAAGCATCACGGAGTACGGCCCGGCGACGCCTATGATTCATGGCGCTCTCCACTTCTGAATTTGTAGCGGATAGTCTATCTGCATCATCTGTAGGAGGAGCATCCGACGTCCGCCCCATGTTGGCCTCCGCCTCTGTGTCCGGCCCTGGAGCCCGACTGGTGGAAGCGTGATCGGCAGCCTCTCCGGATATACTTCGGTGAGTGTTTTTTCTATTAAAGAAGCATGGAAGTCATTGCATTTTGAGAAAGACGACAACCACGAAGCGAGGTTTTGTGTCATACCTCTGCGCCGGCATCTCCGTCCTGACCGCCTTCCTTTTCGGCCTACCCGGCTTCGGTGCCTCTTGTTGGCGAGTTGCTGCGGGTTCGGCACGGCGTCTTGAATACCTTCCCTGAAAACACCATTTTGTACGGTAGGTGAAGTGTCTAAAAGGGGATCCTATGTTTGGGAGTTGGGATTTTGGTTTTTCTTACGTGCAACGCAGGGAGCAGTCCGGGATAGTCAGCCGTTATGGCCACCATGGCGTCATCGCAGCTCAATTGATAGAATTGTCTGTCTATCAGCTCCACGAATATGTCCGGATCCTCTTCGAGTCTGGGACCGAGGGCCCGGCCAGGGTCCTCTGGTTGCGGAGATGGGTTGTTGACCTCCCTTACAGCTTTTTGCAATTCCTGCCGTAAAATGGCAAGGTGAGTACCTACGACGAAGAATGCGGGAAGAATGGGAGTAAAGAGGTATAACTCGCCCGGCTTGGAGGGTTGTACATGGAGAATCCATCCCGTGGCTTGATGCGGATGAACTCCTCTTCCTCTCCCTTGAACAACTCGGACAGAATTTTTGCTTAAGCAGTGGCAGAGTCCGGTCCCTTACGCCCGCAATGGATGGCATCATCATCCCCATTAAAACACCACAGGGGGTGGCCTCGATATTGAAGTGGCTGCACTCCCCGGGTTATGCATATTGACATAACCTCGATTATTGTCAATCCTGATTGAGCCAGCGCTTTAATCCGGTTCATCGGGTAAAGGACTTCTCCGTTGTCTTCCTCCTGGGGGCTCCGTGGGCGCCAGCTTCGGCGTTTCTTTAGAGGAGCATTGTTGAAATCAGGAAGACCCCGCCAAACAGGGTCTGGAAGGGGGACGTCCTCCATATAAAACCACTCTGAAGGCCAGTCTTCGCACGTCTTCTTCAGAGTACCGGACAGGTATCCGGTTTCGACGATGCGCCATATTTCGGCTCCGCCCACTTGATAAAGCGACCCCTTCTTTGTGTGGGGCACAAGGCAAACTAACCTTTTTCACAGCTCGAAATGAGCCTCGCAACCCAGAAATAGCTCGCAAAGGGCAACGTAGCCGGCGATGTGTAATATGGAAGCAGGGGTGAAATTATGCAATTGGAGACCGTAAAACTCCAGGAGCCTGCGGAGGAACAGATGAATTGGAAATCCGAGTCCCCTTAGTAAGTAAGGAACAAGGCACACCCGCTCCCCCTTAGAGGGGCTGGGGAAGCTCTCCGCTTGCTCCCCACCATTATAGGTGGCGAGCCCAGCTCGGACGGGGACCATATACACTGGAGGGAGAAATCCCTGAGTCTGCAGCTCTACTAATCGACTGTGTGGGACTGAATACCTCTCCCAATCACCGGGCTTAGGGCTATGGTGTGGGAGGAGGAGCTGCGGTGGTTGGCCATGTTGGAGTGATTTTTTCCGAAGCGCGCTCCGATGGATTCTCGCCATGGGAGGATGGTATGGATTGGATCTAAGAATCCCCATCCCTTTAATAGACAATTTATTTACCTGGCTAGGGGGCGAATGTAAAAACGCCCTGGCTCCTCGTATTCGTTCGACGTGTGGAAGATAGCCCTTATTAAGCATAGAAGCCAAGAAGTCCAACATTTATGGGGTCATACACTACTTAACAGACATTCAAGATTTGGAGAAGAACCCGCCTTGCAATGCCGAAGACAATACTGCGCGCCGGGCTCAACGTCATTGAAGCCTGGTTCGGGGGCTACTGAGGGAGTCCTGGATTAGGGGGTCTCCGAACAGCCGGACTATATCCTTTGGCCGGACTGTTGGACTATGAAGATACAAGATTGAAGACTTCGTCTCGTGTCCGGATGGGACTTTACTTGGCGTGGAAGGCAAGCTAGGCAATACGGACATGTATATCTCCTCCTTTGTAACCGACCTTGTGTAACCCTAGCCCCCTCCGGTGTCTATATAAACCGGAGGGTTTTAGTCCATAGGACAACATACAATCATACCATAGGCTAGATTCTAGGGTTTAGCCTCTTCGAGCTCGTGGTAGATCAACTCTTGTAATACTCATATCATCAAGAACAATCAAGCAGTATGTAGGGTATTACCTCCATCAAGAGGGCCCGAACCTGGGTAAACATTGTGTCCCCTGCCTCCTGTTACCATCCGCCTTAGACGCACAGTTCGGGACCCCCTACCCGAGATCCGCCGGTTTTGACACTAACAGTTGTACTCACTACATATTCTACTGATAGTATGGCAACTCTCAGTTAACCTGATCAAGATCTTCCGTATGTGTGTTGCAAGGAAACAATGGGAGACATTGCGGTTTACCATCGAGGTTTGTTCAAGCAGGGTCCTTTGGCTAATAGCACATTATTGTGCAGTTGCAGGAATCATTCTAATATTTAGGTTTCTTACAATTTGGTCTTGCACATGTACGTCCTGCTGTCAGAGGCTTAGACCCACTGTTCGACCCATTTTGCATATGGGGAAATGAGATGTCCATGAATATCAGTCAAGTCAAGAAACTCAGGAAGATTGTTAGGATGAAAAAGCTTGCGACAAATAACAGCAAGATCTTTGTTTGCACATTGAAGAAGACATCAGTCAACTATAGGATGGTACCAACTCTTTTACCTTGTTTTTACCCCGTGCGCCATTTCAAAATTTACAACAGCGATTTATGCATAGCTTTGTTTTCAGTACTTTCCTAAGCAGTTCACCAATGATTACCTCTCAAACCACCTGCATGGTCAAGAGGCGAGGACGGTATTCATTCAACACCCATGGTACAATATTGAAGTCTTGCTGAAGAGGACGAAGGTTGGGTGGGAAATTATCCATAGCCACTGGCCTAAAGTTGCAAGGACATTCAACATCACTGAAGGCTTAATATTTGTCTTCCGCTTCTGCAGTTTCCCAGATGAGATTCATCTGTCTATTTACCGTGTATGATGCTACTTTCCAAAGGTTTTTGATGTTGCATGTGAAACTTGGTGCTGTTGTGTAATGGCGTAACTGAGTGCCGAAGCTATCTGATGTAATTCGATTATGAAATCCTGGTTGCTTTTATATGGATATGAAATATCTGGCATGTTTTATAACAAATATCAGTTTGATTAGTACATGGATTATCAATACTAGGCTAATTACCCTGCTTATTGGGGTTTTCTATTGCAAACGGTTACTCAGACAACACCATGGGCGATGAACTCAAACAACCCGCATGGTTTCTAGAAAGTAAGCATGTTTGATCAACTATCAATCACACACGGCTTCCGGCAGCGAACTGTTTGCGTTAGGCCACCTTGCACAAATGTTTCCACACAAAGAACTGTGTGGGATGTACGTACCTACAGAAATGATTTTCTGGGATTCACCGTGCGGGATGTACATACCTACGGAAATGATCTCTGGGATTCACCGTGTGGGATGTACATACCTACGGAAATGATTTCTGGGATTCACCGTGTGGGATGTACATACCTACGGAAATGATTTCTGGGATTCACCTTGTGCGATGTACATACCTACGGAAATGATTTATGGGATTCACCATGTGGGATGTACATACCTACAGAAATGATTTATGGGATTCACCATGTGGGATGTACATACCTACGGAAATGATTGGGTTTCCATGCCTCGCCCGATCGCACATGGCCCCAGCCTGGGTCCCATGAGGGCCTATCCCCAACGATTTCTGGGTCATGTGGGAAGGACCCCCCTATCGCCCACACTCACTTGGCAATGGTTCCAAATGTCGTCGCGGAAAGGGGTTTTAAACCGTTTGTTTAGGATGTCGATGTACCAGTGAGGGTGGAGATGGCAATGGATATGATGGTAAAGTTGATGGAGGCGATGGAGACAATGGCAATGATGATGATTCCCCCGACGGCACTTCGACGCCCCAGAAGATAGAGGGGAGAGACCCCCCCCTCCTTCTTCTTCCTTGGCCTTCTCTTTAGGTGGGACAAGGTTTCCCCTTTGATCAAGTCAACCAAACACCTAGGTTTAACGGAACCATGTGCTTCCCATGTTGTGGTTTGCATGTGTATATATTCCTAGCATAACCTTTTTTTCTATTATCATGTTTTGAAAATACCGTAAACATAAGGACCCATCCATGTCTTGTGGCAATCTTGCGATCAACATCATCTTAAGCATGGACAAGGGAAGTCATAGCAACCAGCCGCTTCAACATGACAGATAGATATCTAGCATTGAAGTCGCCATAGAATAACGCCTACTATACTAATAGTCTCGTGGGTGCACCCCCTTCATTTCCTTCTCTCTTATTTTATCTTACTTCCCCCAGATTACATCGAAATCAAATCATCAATGATGGCATGGATTTGTGCTTCATGCCCAAGAAAACCCTGGATCATGTGTACTTTTTTGCCCTAAGCTCGAGTAGACTCCACACAAGGCCGACAAAGCTGGAGGGCAAGACATCATGTGTTGTTGCAACATCATGGAGGACGATGAGGTGGAGGGTGCAACCTTCTTGAACTTCCTAAGAGGTGGCAATCATGGAGAATGGTGGCTCAACACAAGATGGACAAAAGGGCACAATAACGTTGATGAGGTCGCTTGGGGAGTGGTGAGGTCACTTGGGGAGTTGTTGGGGAACATAGTAATAATTCAAAATTTTCCTACATGTCACCAAGATCAACCTAGGAGATGCTAGAAATGAGTGAGAAGGAGTGCATCTTCATACCCTTGAATATTGCTAAGCGGAAGCGTTACAAGAACGCGGTTGATGGAGTCGTACTCGCGGCAATTCAAATCGCGGAAGATCCAATTCAAGCACCGAACGGACAGCGCCTTCGCGTTCAACACACGTACAACCCAGGGACGTCTCCTCCTTCTTGATCCAGCAAGGGGAGAGGAGAAGTTGAGGGAGAACTCTGCAGCACGATGGCATCGTGGCGGTGGAGCTCGTGGTTCTCCGGTAGAGCTTCGCTAAGCGCTACGGAGGAGGAGGAGGTGTTGGAGGAGGGAGGGGCTGCGCCAGGGAAGGGGTGCAGCTGCCCTCTCTCTCCCTCACTATATATAGGGGGAAGGGGGAGGAGGAGGTGCCCTAGGGTATCCCTAGGGGACGGGCGGCGGCCACAGGGGAAACCCTAGATGGGTTTGGGCGCCCCCACCCCAAGGAAACTTGCCCCCCAAGCCAGGAGGGGTGGCTGCCCTAGGGGAGGCGCCCCCACCTCTCCAGATTACATGAGATGGGGTGGGAGGGGCGCACAACCCCTTAGTGGGCTAGTGTGCCCCCTCCCTTGGCCCATAAGGCCCCCCAGCGCTTGTCGGGGCCTCCGAAACTCCTTTCGGTCACGCTGGTCGTCACCCGGTACTCCCAGAACAAATCCGGACTCCAATACCCTTCGTCCAATATATCAATCTTCACCTCTGGACCATTCTGGAGTTCCACGTCATGTCAGGGATCTCATCCAGACTCCGAACAACCTTTGGTAACCACATACTATTCCCATTACAACTCTAGCGCCACCGAACCTTAAGTGTGTAGACCCTACGAGTTCGGGAACCATGCAGACATGACCGAGACACCTCTCCATCCAATAACCAACAGCGGGATCTGGATACCCATGTTGGTTCCCACATGTTCCATGATGTTCTCATCAGATGAACCACGATGTCGGGGATTCAATCAATCCTGTACACAATTCCCTTTGTCCATTGGTATGTGATACGTCTCCAACGTATCTATAATTTTTGATTGCTCCATGCTATATTATCTACTGTTTTGGACATTATTGGGCTTTATTATCCACTTTTATATTATTTTTGGGACTAACCTATTAACCGGAAGCCCAGCCCAGAATTGCTGTTTTTTGCCTGTTTTAGGGTTTCGAAGAAAAGGAATATCAAACGGAGTCCAAACGGAATGAAACCTTCGGGAACGTGATTTTCTCAATGAACAAGACCCGGGAGACTTGGACCCTACGTCAAGAAAGGAAACAGGAGGCCACGAGGTAGGGGAGCGCGCCGACCCCCACCAGGCTCCCCCTCCACCCTCGTGGGCCCCCTGTTGCTCCACCGACGTACTCCTTCCTCCTATATATATCCACGTACCCCCAAACGATCAGATACGGAGCCAAAACCCTAATTCCACCGCCGCAACTTTCTGTATCCACGAGATCCCATCTTGGGGCCTGTTCCGGAGCTCCGTCGGAGGGGGCATCGATCATTGAGGGCTTCAACATCAACACCATAGCCCCTCCGATGAAGTGTGAGTAGTTTACCTCAGACCTATGGGTCCATAGTTAGTAGCTAGATGGCTTCTTCTCTCTTTTTGGATCTCAATACAATGTTCTCCCCCTCTCTTGTGGAGAACTATTCGATGTAATCTTCTTTTTGCGGTGTGTTTGTTGAGATCGATGAATTGTGGGTTTATGATCAAGTCTATCTATGAACAATATTTGAATCTTCTCTGAATTCTTTTATGTATGATCGGTTATCTTTGCAAGTCTCTTCGAATTATCAGTTTGGTTTGGCCTACTAGATTGATCTTTCTTGCAATGGGAGAAGTGCTTAGCTTTGGGTTCAATCTTGCGGTGTCCTTTCCTAGTGACAGTAGGGGCAGCAAGGCACGTATTGTATTGTTGCCATCGAGGATAACAAGATGGGGTTTTCTTCATATTGCAGGAGTCTATCCCTCTACATCATGTCATCTTGCTTAAGGCGTTACTCTGTTTTTAACTTAATACTCTAGATGCATGCTGGATAGCGGTCGATGAGTGGAGTAATAGTAGTAGATGCAGGCAGGAGTCGGTCTACTTGTCTCGGACGTGATGCCTATATACATGATCATACCTAGATATTCTCATAACTATGCTCAATTCTGTCAATTGCTCAACAGTAATTTGTTCACCCACCGTAGAAAACTTATGCTCTCGAGAGAAGCCACTAGTGAAACCTATGGCCCCCGGGTCTATCTTTATCATATTGATCTCCTACTACTTAGTTATTTCCTTTGCTATTTACTTTGCCTTTATTTTACTTTGCATCTTTTATCATAAAAATACCAAAAATATTATCTTATCATATCTATCAGATATCACTCTCGTAAGTGGCCTTATAGGGATTGACAACCCCTATCTGCGTTGGTTGCGAGGATTTATTTGTTTTGTGCAGGTACGAGAGACTCGCGCGTAGCCTCCTACAGGATTGATACCTTGGTTCTCAAAAACTGAGGGAAATACTTACACTACTTTGCTGCATCATCCCTTCCTCTTCGGGGAAAACCAACGCTGTGCTCAAGAGGTAGCAAGAAGGATTTCTGGCGCCGTTGCCGGGGAGGTCTACGCAAAAGTCAACATACCAAGTACCCATCACACCCTTATATCCCGCATTACATTATTTGTCATTTGCCTCTCGTTTTCCTCTCCCCCACTTCACCCTTGCCGTTTTATTCGCCCTCTATCTCTCTATCCTCCCTCTCTTTCTCTATTTGCCTCTTTTTGCCCGCTTGCTTTCTGTTTGCTTGTGTGTTAGTTTGTTTGCTTGTCGTTATGGCTAATCCCTTATCTTCTCCGTTGACTCCTGAGTTCGAAATCTTTCACTTTAAACAGAGACTAGGAGAAAACTTAAAAGATGCCTGGTTGAGAATAATGGAGTCTTATCGTAATTGTACCTCTGAAATAAACCTGAGAATTTTGCTTCGCAATTTTTATGTTGGATTAAATATGTCGCATAGACAACTCTTGGATTGCGTTGCCAAAGACAATTTTATTGAAATAGATCCCCATATTGCACTTGAAATTATAGAAGGTATAGTGGGAACACTACCTCAACAAAAGGGGCCTCATCCTACTCAGGAAGAGACACAAGTTTTTGAAAAAAAATTGTGAAGTTACTAAAATCTTGCAGAAATCTCTTGAACCTCTTAAGAACATTAGTGGAAATATTCACCGCATGAATATGTTGATTACCCTTTGCAATAAGCGGTTGTATTCGTTAGATCTAAAAATTTCAGAATGTGAAGGGAAACGTAAAGAACCTCCCGGATTCGAGCTTGATTCCACTAAAAATTTGAAAACCAAAGATGGCAATACCTAGATCTATTCTTGCTTGTTATGCCTAGCTAGGGGCATTAAATGATAGCGCTTGTTGGGAGGCAACCCAATTTTATTTTTATTCCTTGATTTTTGCTACTCTTTAGTAATAAATAATTTATCTAGCCTCTGTTTTGGTTGTGTTTTTTGTGTTTAATTAGTGTTTGTGCCAAGTAGAACCGTTGGGAAGACTTGGGGAAAGTCTTGTTGAACTTGCTGTAAAAAACAGAAACTTTAGCGCTCACGAGAACTGCTGTCATTTTTATTTGAAAGTTCTATTTAGTTAATTCTTTTTGCAGATGATTAATAGATAAATTCCTCACGTCCAGCAATTTATTTTAGAATTTTTGGGGCTCCAGATCTTGCACTAGCTACAGATTACTACAGACTGTTCTGTTTTTGACAGATTCTGTTTTTCGTGTGTTGTTTGCTTATTTTGATGAATCTATGGCTAGTAAAATAGTTTATAAACCATATATAAGTTGGAATACAGTAGGTATAACACCAATATAAATAAATAATGAGTTCATTACAGTAACTTGAAGTGGTCTTTTATTTTCTTTCGCTAACGGAGCTCACGAGATTTTCTACTTTAAGTTTTGTGTTGTGAAGTTTTCAAGTTTTGGGTAAAGATTTGATGGATTATGGAACAAGGAGTGGCAAGAGCCTAAGATTGGGGATGCCCATGGCACCCCCAAGATAATCTAAGGACACCTAAAAGCCAAATCTTGGGGATGCCCCGGAAGGCATCCCCTCTTTCGTCTACTTCTATCGGTAACTTTACTTGGAGCTATATTTTTATTCGCCACATGATATGTGTTTTGCTTGGAGCGTCTTGTATTATTTGAGTCTTTGCTTTTTAGTTTACCACAATCATCCTTGCTGTACACACCTTCTGAGAGAGCCATACATGATTTAGAATTTGTTAGGATACTTTATGTGCTTCGCTTATGTCTTTTGAGTTATATAATTTTGCTCTAGTACTTCACTTATATCTTTTAGAGCACGGTGGTGGATTTGTTTTATAGAAACTATTGATCTCTCATGCTTCACTTAGATTATTTTGAGAGTCTTAATAGCATGGTAATTTGCTTAAAATCCTAATATGCTAGGTATTCAAAGTTAGTAAAATTTCCTTAAGAGTGTTTTGAATACTAAGAGAAGTTTGATGCTTGATGATTGTTTTGAGATATGGAGGTAATAATATCAAAGTCGTGCTAGTTGAGTAGTTGTGAAATTGAGAAATACTTGTGTTGAAGTTTGCAAGTCCCGTAGCATGCACGTATGGTAAATGTTATGCAACAAATTTGAAACATGAGGTGTTATTTGAGTGTCTTCCTTATGAGTGGTGGTCGGGGACGAGCGATGGTCTTTTCCTACCAATCTATCCCCCTAGGAGCATGCGCGTAGTACCGAGGTTTTTGATGACTTGTATATTTTTGCAATGAGTATGTGAGTTCTTTATGACTAATGTTGAGTCCATGGATTATACGCACTCTCACCCTTCCATCCTTGCTAGCCTCTTCGGTACCGTGCATTGCCCTTTCTCACATTGGGAGTTGGCGTAAACTTCGTCGGTGCATCCAAACCCCGTGATATGATACACTCTTTCACACATAAACCTCCTTATATCTTCCTCAAAACAGCCACCATACCTACCTATTATGGCATTTCCATAGCCATTCCGAGATATATTGCCAGTCAACATGTTACAGCCATCTTTGGTCGCCATCGTGGCCTTTTCCTGGTCCATCGCCTTCGCCCAGTTTTCTTCTTCAAGAAGCTGGCAACGGTCGGCAGTATCTTTTAACTTTGTAGCCATCTTGGCCATTTTCTTCTTTGCTCTCGTTATGTGCGACCTTTTTGGCTCTTAACTCTTCGGTCGCCTTTAATGCGGACGCATCACTACTCCTTGCTTGCAACTTGGCTCGGGCAAGCTCCGCCCGAAGGGTCTCCATGGTGGCAGCTCCATCTGCAGTCACGACATATTAAAGATACTGGCATCATGCTGCTCTTACTATGTGGCATTCACCAGTATAATCACCCACCCTGCCTCGTCAAGCTGCTTGTTAACAAGCACGATGTCGGCATCAGCCGCATCCAGTTGCCGCTTTAGTTCGGCAACCCCATCAGTCCGGCTAGCCACCGGAGCTTCAACCACCTACACAAAAAGGCGGTCTGGTTATTACCTGAGACTACGATCCTCTGTTTGCCGCCGTTCTCGACGACAACCAGAGTCTAAGGGGCTACTATCTACACAGGGCACACCTAAATATGTGCGGTACTGTCAAAAATGTACATCATTTCACGTACCTCAAAACCCGTCAGTAGACTCATAAAGGCTTCATGCAACCCGCTTTTGGCGGACGAAATCCTTTCAATCACCGTACTCATCAACGTACGGTGCTCTTCTGAGATAGTCACTCGCTCTAGCAGATCCTTCAGTACGTCCGACCGCATACCAGATGGTGTCGGACTCTTTTGATTGCTCTCTTCAAGAGCCGGATACTGGGGACTTCGGGTGGCCATAGGATTACCTCCTGGCCTTGCCGGATCAGGAGAAACCCTCTGCGACAATACTTCAAGGTCGCCCGCTTCTTGAGCTGGGGAGTCCGGGGGAGGCGTTTCGCTCTCCATCATCTCCGGAAGAAGATCCCCTGAAGACGAGCTCTGCTGAGAAGGGCTAAGATCCGAACTACAAGATAAATGCTTCGGTTATTTTCCTCAGAAGTAAGGTAGGATATCTTCACTATTAAGTACTTTTTGATTACTTACAGCTTGTTAGAGGGCTGATCCCCACGCGGACATTGTGCGGCAAGAGCACCCTCCGAGGCAGGACCCTCTGGTGGAGATTTCTTCTCCCGTTTGGAAACCTTGGTTTCCGGATCTTCAAAGGTAGTCCTCTTCCTTCCCCGGGGCGAGAGAATGTCAGATTCTTCCCCTTGGTTATCCTCCCTCATGGAGGCGCTCATTCCCTCAGTTGGAATAGGTAGCGGTGGAGGCCCGCTTTCGCCCTCTTTATTCCCCCCTTCATCTTCCTTTGAGGGCACCGGGCAAGGTGTTGGCTCGAGCATCTTTTCCAGCACCGGATTGTCCAAGCCTTCAGGAAGGGGGGCCGAACACTGGATCATCTTCGCCTTTGTTATCCAGTCCTGGTCAAAGAGCGATTCTTCAGAATGATGTCATGATAAATAAAAAGACAGTGTGTTCGGCCATGGGATTACTTACTTGGGCCGCGGTGCGGTTGCTGCTCAGGCCCACATCCTCGGTAGTGTCCGGACACTCTATTTGGGGTCAGAAGAACGATTTGTACATCTCCTCGTGCATCAGGCCGAGGAAATTCTAAATAGTGCGCGGTCTTTCTGGGTTGAATTCCCACATACGGAGGGGTCGGCGTTTGCAAGGCTGGACTCGACGAACCAGCATGACTTGCATTACATAACCAGACTGAAATCTCCCTCGAAGAGATCTTGGATACGGCTCTGCAATATTGGCATGTCCTTGGCTAGACCCCAGCTCAGCCCCTGCTGATCCATGACATCAGTTGTGGTGGAGGGCCTGAGCGAAAGGTGGGGGAAGCTACCCACTTGGCACTTCTGGGAGCTGTGACGTAAAACCACTCCCGTTGCCATAATCCGGACACCTCTGGAAAGGAACCCTTTGGCCATGGAGCGCCAGCGATCTTGCTTATTAATGCGCCCCCGCATGTTGCATGCTGCCCCTCGACCATCTTCGGCTTCACATCAAAGGTCTTGAGCCACAGGCTGAAGTGAGGGGTAATGCAGAGGAAGGCCTCACATACGACAATAAATGTCGAGATGTGAAGGAGGGAATCCGGGGCCAGATCGTGAAAATCTAGCTCGTAATAGAACATAAGACCCCTAACAAAGGGATCTAGAGTGAGGCCTAGTCCTCGGAGGAAGTGGGAGATGAACACGAAGCTCTCGTTGGGTTCGGGTGTAGGGACGACCTGCCCTCGAGAAGGCAGCCGATGCAAAATTTCGACGGTCAGATATCTGGCCTCCCTTAACTTCTTGATGTCCTCCTCCGTGACGGAGGAAGGCATCCACCGGCCTTGAAGGCTGGATCCGGACATGGTTGAAGGTCCGAAGCACCTGACCTGGGTTTTGGGTGTTAGAACTTGAGGCGGGGGAAGGATTCGATTGAGCACGGGAGGGAAAAAGTAAAAGCCTTGTCCCTTTATAAAGAGGGTGAATATCAAGCGTCCTCCTCGTGGCCGTTTGGGACTTGCCTAAGATCTAGGAGTCCTAGGCACGGTTGGGTTACCACGCCCGTATTGATGAGAATCCCGTAATAAGGTGGACACGATCTCTGCTTTGACAAGACGTGTCAAGAAACCGCCTCGCGTTATGTGTTGGGCTGGTTAAAGAAAAACGGTTTGAATAATTATCGGGCCATGGCATGATGTCATGCTGCCAAAACGTGTCAGCAGATTAGATTTGTGGAAATATTATTCTCACTACGGTGGTATGTGGAACTTATTTTGCAGGGTCGGACACTGTCTTTGTATTCAAACTCTTCCGTGGTGTATTTGGATGCCGAAGACAACACTGCGCGCCGGACTCATCGTCATTGAAGCCTAGTTCAGGGGCTACTGAGGGAGTCCTGGATTAGGCGGTCTCCAAATAGCCGGACTATATCCTTTGGCCGGACTGTTGGACTATGAAGATACGAGATTGAAGACTTCATCCCGTGTCCGGATGGGACTCTACTTGGCGTGGAAGGCAAGCTAGGCAATACGGATATGGATATCTCCTCCTTTGTAACTGACCTTGTGTAACCCTAGCCCCCTCCGGTGTCTATATAAACTGGAGGGTTTTAGTCTGTAGGACAACATATAATCATACCATAGGCTAGCTTCTAGGGTTTAGCCTCTCCAATCTCGTGGTAGATCAACTCTTGTACTACTCATATTATCAAGAATAAATCAAGCAGGACGTAGGGTTTTACCTCCATCAAGAGGGCCCAAACCTGGGTAAAACATCGTGTCCCCTGCCTCCTGTTACCATCCGCCTTAGACGAAAAGTTTGGGACCCCCTACCTGAGATCCGCCGGTTTTGACACCGACACCGTTCATCATGACACATTCATCATTGTCTTATTGCTTAGCATGATCATGTAGTAGACATAGTATTTGTGGCAAAGCCACCATTCATAATTCTTTCATACATGTCACTCTTGATTCATTGCATATCCCGGTACACCACCGGAGGCATTCATATAGAGTCATCTTTGTTCTAGTATCGAGTTGTAATAATTGAGTTGTAAATAAATAGAAGTGTGATGATCATCATTTTCTAGAGCATTGTCCCAAGTGAGGAATTATAAAAAAAGAGAAAGGCCATAAAAAAGAGAAAGGACATAAAAAAGAGAAAAGGCCCAAAAAATGAGAGAAAAAGAGAGAAGGGACAATGTTACTATCCTTTGCCACACTTGTGCTTCAAAGTAGCACCATAATCTTCATGATAGAGAGTCTCTTTTTTTGTCACTTCCATATACTAGTGGGAATTTTTCATTATAGAACTTGGTTTGTATATTCCAACAATGGGCCTCCTCAAGTGCCCTAGGTCTTCATGAGCAAGCAAGTTGGATGCACACCCACTAGTTTATTTTGTTGATCTTTCATACATTTATAGCTCTAGTGCATCCGTTGCATGGCAATCCCTACTCCTTGCATTAACATCAATCGGAGGGCATCTCCATAGCCCATTGATTAGCCTCGTTGATGTGAGACTTTCTCCTTTTTTGTCTTCTCCATATAACCCCCCTCATTATATTCTATTCCACCCATAGTGCTATGTCCATGGCTCGCGCTCATATATTGCGTGAAAGTTTATAGGTTTGAGATTACTAAAGTATGAAACAATTGCTTGGCTTGTCATCGGGGTTGTGCATGATGAAAGCATTCATGTGTGACGAAAATGAAACATGACTAAACTATATGATTTTGTAGGGATGGACTTTCTTTGGCCATGTTATTTTGAGAAGACATAATTGCTTAGTTAGTATGCTTGAAGTATTATTATTTTTATGTCAATATGAACTTTTGTCTTGAATCTTTCGGATCTGAATATTCATACCACAATTAAGAAGAATTACATTGAAATTATGCCAAGTAGCACTCCACATCAAAAATTCTGTTTTTATCATTTACCTACTCGAGGACAAGTAGGAATTAAGCTTGGGGATGCTTGATACGTCTCCAACGTATCTATAATTTTGTATTGCTCCATGCTATATTATCTACTGTTTTGGACATTATTGGGCTTTATTATCCACTTTTATATTATTTTTGGGACTAACCTATTAACTGGAGGCCCAGCCCAGAATTGTTGTTTTTTGCCTGTTTTAGGGTTTCGAAGAAAAGGAATATCAAACGGAGTCCAAACGGAATGAAACCTTCGGGAACGTGATTTTCTCAACGAACAAGACCCGGGAGACTTAGACCCTACGTCAAGAAAGGAAACAGGAGGCCACGAGGTAGGGGGCGCGCCCACCCCCACCAGGCACGCCCTCCACCCTCGTGGGCCCGCTGTTGCTCCACTGACGTACTCCTTCCTCCTATATATATCCACATACCCCCAAACGATCAGATACGGAGCCAAAACCCTAATTCCACCGCCGTAACTTACTCTATCCACAAGATCCCATCTTGGGGCCTATTCCGGAGCTCCGCCGGAGGGGGCATCCATCACGGAGGGCTTATACATCAACTCCATAGCCCCTCCGATGAAGTGTCAGTAGTTTTCCTCAGACGTACGGGTCCATAGTTAGTAGCTAGATGGCTTCTTCTCTCTTTTTGGATCTCAATACAACGTTCTCCCCCTCTCTTGTGGACAACTATTCGATGTAATCTTCTTTTTGCGGTGTGTTTGTTGAGATCGATTAATTGTGGGTTTATGATCAAGTCTATCTATGAACAATATTTGAATCTTCTCTGAATTCTTTTATGTATGATTGGTTATCTTTGCAAGTCTCTTCGAATTATCAGTTTGGTTTGGCCTACTAGATTGATCTTTCTTGCAATGGGAGAAGTGCTTAGCTTTGGGTTCAATCTTGCGGTGTCCTTTCCAGTGACAGTAGGGGCAGCAAGGCACATATTGTATTGTTTCCATCGAGGATAAAAAGATGGGGTTTTCTTCATATTGCATGAGTCTATCCCTCTACATCATGTCATCTTGCTTAAGGCGTTACTCTGTTTTTAACTTAATACTCTAGATGCATGCTGGATAGCGGTCGATGAGTCGAGTAATAGTAGTAGATGCAGGCAGGAGTCGGTCTACTTGTCTCGGACGTGATGCCTATATACATGATCATACCTAGATATTCTCATAACTATGCTCAATTCTGTCAATTGCTCAACAATAATTTGTTCACCCACCATAGAATACTTATGCTCTCGAGAGAAGCCACTAGTGAAACCTATGGCCCCCGGGTCTATCTTTATCATATTGATCTCCTACTACTTAGTTATTTCCTTTGCTATTTACTTTGCCTTTATTTTACTTTGCATCTTTTATCATAAAAATACCAAAAATATTATCTTATCATATATATCAGATCTCACTCTCGTAATTAAGTGGCCTTATAGGGACTGACAACCCTTGCGAGGATTTATTTGTTTTGTGCAGGTATGAGGGACTCGCGCGTAGCCTCCTACTGGATTGATACCTTGGTTCTCAAAAACTTAGGAAAATACTTACGCTACTTTGCTGCATCATCCCTTCCTCTTCGAGGAAAACCAACGCAGTGCTCAAGAGGTAGCAGTATGTTACTTGCCCGAGATTCGATCATCAGTATCCCCATACCTCATTCAATCTCGCTACTGGCAAGTCTCTTTACTCGTTCTGTAACGCATGATCCCGTGGTTAACTCATTAGTCACATTGAGCTCATTATGATGATGCATTACCGAGTGGGCCCAAAGATACCTCTCCGTCACACGGAGTGACAAATCCCAGTCTCGATTCGTTCCAACCCAACAGACACTTTCGGAGACACCTGTAGTGCACCTTTATAGCCACCCATTTACGTTGTGACGTTTGTGTTGGGGAACGCAATAATTTCAAAAAAAATCCTACGCACACGCAATATCTATCATGGTGATGCATAGCAATGAGAGGGGAAGAGTGTTGTCCATGTACCCTCGTAGACCGTAAGCGGAAGCATTATGACAACGTGGTTGATGTAGTCGTACGTCTTCACGATCCGACCGATCCTAGTACCGAAAGTACGGCACCTCCGCGATCTACACACGTTCGACTCGGTGACCTCCCATGAACTCTCGATCCAGCTGAGTGTCAGAGCTTCGTCAGCACGATAGCGTGATGATGGTGATGATGAAGCTACCGGCGCAGGGCTGTTTTGGACATTATTGGGCTTTATTATCCACTTTTATATTATTTTTAGGACTAACCTATTAACCGGAGGCCCAACCTAGAATTGTTGTTTTTTTTGCCTATTTTAGGGTTTCGCAGAAAAGGTATATCAAACGGAGTCCAAACGGAATGAAACCTTCGGGAACGTGATTTTCTCACCGAACATGATCCAGGAGACTTGGACCCTACGTCAAGAAATAAAGGAGGAGGCCACGAGGTAGGGGGCGCGTCAACCCCCCTCCCCCCCAGGCGCGCCCTCCACCCTCGTGGGCCCCCTGTTGCTCCACCGACATACTCCTTCCTCCTATATATATACCTACATACCCCCAAACGATCAGATACGGAGCCAAAACCCTAATTCCACCGCCGCAACTTTCTGTATCCACGAGATCCCATCTTAGGGCCTGTTCCGGAGCTCCGCCAGAGGGGGCATCCATCACGGAGGGCTTCTACATCAACACCATAGCCTCTCCGATGAAGTGTGAGTAGTTTACCTCAGACCTTCGGGTCCATAGTTATTAGCTAGATGGCTTCTTCTCTCTTTTTGGATCTCAATACAATGTTCTCCCCCTCTCTTGTGGAGATCTATTCGATGTAATCTTCTTTTTGCGGTGTGTTTGTTGAGGCCGAGGAATTGTGGGTTTATGATCAAGATTATCTATGAACAATATTTGAATCTTCTCTGAATTCTTTTATGTATGATTGGTTATCTTTGCAAGTCTCTTCGAATTATCAGCTTGGCTTGGCCTAGTAGATTGATCTTTCTTGCAATGGGAGAAGTGCTTAGCTTTGGGTTCAATCTTGTGGTGTCCTTTCCCAGTGACAGTAGGGGCAGCAAGGCACGTATTGTATTGTTGCCATCGAGGATAACAAGATGGGGTTTTTATCATATTGCATGAATTTATCCCTCTACATCATGTCATCTTGCTTAAGGCGTTACTCTGTTTTCATGAACTTAATACTCTAGATGCATGCTGGATAGCGGTCGATGAGTGGAGTAATAGTAGTAGATGCAGGCAGGAGTCGGTCTACTTGTCTCCGACGTGATGCCTATATACATGATCATACCTAGATATTCTCATAACTATGCTCAATTCTGTCAATTCCTCAACAGTAATCCGTTCACCCACCGTAAAATACTTATGCTCTTGAGAGAAGCCACTAGTGAAACCTATGGCCCCCGGGTCTATCTTCATCATATTAATCTTCCAATACTTAGTTATTTACTTTGCTTTTATTTTACTTTGCATCTTTATCATAAAAATACCAAAAATATTATTCTATCATATCTATCAGATCTCACTCTCCTAAGTGACCATGAAGGGATTGACAACCCCTTATCATGTTGGTTGCGAGGAGTTATTTGTTTTGTGCAGGTACGAGGGACTCGCGCGTAGCCTCCTACTGGATTGATACCTTGGTTCTCAAAAACTGAGGGAAATACTTACGCTACGTACTTTGCCACATCATCCTTTCCTCTTCAAGGAAATCCAACGCAGTGCTCAAGAGGTAGCACCCCCGTATATAAAGGAGCAATGGGGGAGGCCGGCCGGCCCTAGGGCGCGCCAAGGAGGGGAGGAATCATCCTCCTAGTAGGAGTAGGATTCCTCCTTTCCTAGTCCTACTAGGAGGGGGAAGGAACGAGTGGGAGAGAGGAAGGAAAGGGGGGCCACCCCCCTCCTAGTCCAATTCGGACCCAAGGGGGAGGGGGGGCGGCCTGCCCTGGCAGCCCCTCTCTCTCCACTAAGGCCCATCTAGGCCCACTAGTTCCCCGGGGGTTCCGGTAACCCTCCGGCACTCCGATTTTCTCTGAAATCACCCGGAACACTTCCGGTGTCCGAGTATAGCCGTCCAATATATCAATCTTTATGTCTCTACAATTTCGAGACTCCTCATCATGTTCATGATCATATCCGGGACTCCGAACTACCTTCGGTACATCAAAACACATAAACTCATAATACCAATTGTCACCGAACGTTAAGCGTGCGGACCCTACGGGTTCGAGAACTATGTAGACATGACCGAGAATCATCTCCGGTCAATAACAAATAGCAGAACCTGGATGCTCATATTGGTTCCTACATATTCTACGAAGATCTTCATCGGTCAAACCGCACAAGAACATTCATTGTTCCCTTTGTCATCGGTATGTTACTTGCCCGAGATTTGATCATCGGTATCTCAATACCTAGTTCAATCTTGTTACCAGCAAGTCTCTTTACTCGTTCTGTAATGCATCATCCCGCAACTAACTCATTAGTCACATTGCTTGCAAGGCTTATAGTGATGTGCATTACCGAGAGGGCCCAGAGATACCTCTCCGGTACACGGAGTGACAAATCCTAATCTCGATCTATGCTAACTCAACAAACACCATCGGAGACACCTTTAGAGCATCTTTATAGTCACCCAGTTACGGTGTGACATTTGATAGCACACTAAGTGTTCCTCCAGTATTCGGGAGTTGCATGATCTCATAGTCATAGGAACATGTATAAGTTATGGAGAAAGCAATAGCAGTAAACTAAATGATCATCGTGCTAAGCTAACGGATGGGTCAAGTCAATCACATCATTCTCTAATGATGTGATCCCGTTAATCAAATGACAACTCATGTCTATGGTTAGGAAACATAACCATCATTGATTCAACGAGCTAGTCAAGTAGAGGCATACTAGTGACACTATGTTTGTCTACGTATTCACACATGTACTAAGTTTCCAGTTAATACAATTCTAGCATGATAAACATTTATCATGATATAAGGAAATATAAATAACAACTTTATTATTGCTCTAGGGCATATTTCCTTCAGTTTGATACACCCAAAGCACTCCTACGGTATCCGGGAGTTGCACAATCTCATGGTCTAAGGAAATGATACTTGACTTAGAAAAGCTCTAGCAAACGAACTACACGATCTTGTGCTATGCTTAGGATTGGGTCTTGTCCATCACATCATTCTCCTAATGATGTGATCCTGTTATCAACGACATCCAATGTCCATGGTTAGGAAACCATAACCATCTATTGATCAACGAGCTAGTCAACTAGAGGCTTACTAGGGACATATCATGGTCTATGTATTCACACATGTATTATAGTTTCCGATTAATACAAATATAGCATGAACAATTGAAAGCACAAGTGCTCCCTAGGTGGTTTTGGTAATTGATGACAACATATCTCTTGTTGGACTAATGTTTCTATCTAGTATGTTTCAGATAAGTTGAACAATGGAGTGGTATGGACTAAAGATTGTGGGAACTCCTTCAAGATGCTAAGGACAAAGGATTGGATAAAGCTTCAAGCTCAAGACTCTTCATTTTACATTTTAGTGATCCAAGATCACATTGAGTCCATAGGAAAAGCCAATACTATCAAGGAGGGATGAGGTGTTGCTTAACGAGCCTCTTGCTTCATGTGCTTAATGATATGCTCCAAAATCCTCAGCTACTTTCCCACTTCCACATATGACCTAAACCCAAAGCCAAACTCGGACCTACCGATTATTCCTATCCGGCGCCACCGAGTTTCACCTGTCATAGCCACTGCCAGAAACCCTAATCAGTTCGGTCTCACCGATGGGATCTCGGTCTCACCGAGATGGGCTTGCAAACTCTCTGTTACCTATTGCAATATTTTCGGTCCCACCGAGATATGCAATCGGCACCACCGAGTTTGCTTGGCCAACTCTCTGTTTCACTTATTACCCAAATCGGTCCCACCGAGTTTGAGTAATCGGTTAAACCGAGTTTTGGATTTACCCTAACCCTAGCACATCGGTCCCACCGAGTTGATCCAGTCGGTCCCACCGAAAATCTCTAACGGTCACTAGGTTTCCTATTTCGGTCTGACCGAGTTTGTTGATTCGGTCCCACCGAGATTGGTAAATCGTGTGTAACGGTTGGATTTTGTGTGGAGGCTATATATACCCCTCCACCTCCTCTTCATTCGTAGAGAGAGCCATCAGACTAAGCCTACACTTCCAGCATCCTATTTCTGAGAGAGAACTGCCTACTCATGTGTTGAGGCCAAGATATTCCATTCCTACCATATGAATCTTGATCTCTAGCTTTCCCCAAGTTGCTTTCCACTCAAACCTTCTTTCCACCAGATCCAAATCCTATGAGAGAGAGTTGAGTGTTGGGGAGACTATCATTTGAAGCACAAGAGCAAGGAGTTCATTACCTACACACCATTTGTTACTTCTTGGAGAGTGGTGTCTCCTAGATTGGCTAGGTGTTACTTGGGAGCCTCCGACAAGATTGTGGAGTTGAACCAAGGAGTTTGTAAGGGCAAGGAGATCGCCTACTTCGTGAAGATCTACCGCGAGTGAGGCAAGTCCTTCGTGGGCGATGGCCATGGTGGGATAGACAAGGTTGCTTCTTCGTGGACCCTTCCTGGGTGGTTGCTTCTTCGTGGACCCTTCGTGGGTGGTTGCTTCTTTGTGGACCCTTCGTGGGTGGAGCCCTCCGTGGACTCGCGCAACCATTACCCTTCGTGGGTGGAGCCCTCCGTGGACTCGCGCAACCGTTACCCTTCGTGGGTTGAAGTCTCCATCAACGTGGATGTAGGATAGCACCACCTATCCGAACCACGGGAAAAACATCCGTGTCTCCAATTGCGTTTGAACTCTCCAAACCCTTCCCTTTACATTCTTGCAAGTTGCATGCTTTATTTTCCGCTGCCTATACACTCTTTGCATGCTTGCTTGATATGTATTGTGAATGTTGAAATTATGCCTAAACTCCACTTAAACCGAAAAAGCTTAAAAATTGCAACTTTAGCATTAAGTGTCTAATCACCCCCCCCTCTAGACACATCTACTTCAAGGTCCTACAAGTGGTATCAGAGCTTTGGTCTCCATTGCCTTGGTTTAATCACCATTGGAGGAAGATGGATGTGTCTACCTTAGGGAGTCTTAGACATAGAGTGCCTATTCTTGCTGGAGAGTATTTTCATGAGTGGAAAAATGAGATGCTTGTAATTTTCAATCAATATCATTTGAACAAGTATATTGCTAGCCCTTGTGCACCTCATATTGATCCTTTGCATCCTACCCTAGATGAAGATATTGACATGATTCGCAATCTTAGAACTATTGAGCTCATCATTAGAGGATTGCCCAAAAATTTGATTGCTAGTTTGCCTACTCTTAATTGTGCCTATACTATATGGAAATTTCTTGAGGAACGATTTCCCGATCATTCCTTGAAAACTTTGGATGAAATTCTCCATAAATCTATTGCCTTGAGTAAGATGAACTCTAGTGATCCTAGTTTTGGTAATTGTCTATTTGAACTTACCAATCTTAAGCATGCTAAAGGAGATGTTGGAATCATTAGTGATATCATATTCGAAGCTATAAGAATTCATAAAAGTGACCACTTTGATGATCATTTATCTAATGAATTACCCTCTCTAGGAAATGATGAGTCACAAGATCATGATGAACATGGATACTATGATGATGATGATGATAGTGACTTCGATCTTGATGATGCAATGAGACATTTTGGTCTTATGGCAAATCTTCGAGGATATGAATCAGGAGGAAAGGAATGGGTTCTTGATAGTGGATGTACTGATCATATGACCGGAGATGAAGAGATGTTTCGTGAGCTTGCTGAAAATGACGGCCCTCGAAAATATGTCACCTTTGGTGATAATTCAAAGGGTAAAGTGGTTGGCCTTGGTAAGGTGGCCATCTCACATGATAGTTCCATTCAAAATGTCATGCTCGTTGAATCTCTCGGCTACAACTTACTTTCAGTATCTAGACTTGCTGATTTCGGTTTGAATGTCCTATTTATTGAGGTAGATTGCCAAGTATTTCGTCGAGACAATCATAAAATGGTCTTTACCGGTATGCGTAGAGGTGATCTTTACATTGTCGATTTCTCTAAAAAGGCACAACCTAAAACTTTCTTTGTTGCTAAATCCTCAAAAGGTTGGTTGTGGCATAGACGACTAGGTCACGTTGGCATGAGAAACCTTGACAAGCTTACTAAAGGAAATCATATCCTTGGAGTTAACAATGTCATATTTGATAAGGATAGACTTTGCAGTGCTTGTCAAGCAGGTAAACAGGTTGGAGGAAGGCATCCCGTGAAGAACATCATGACCACAAGAAGGCCAGTCGAGCTACTTCATATGGATCTTTTTGGTCCCAACGCCTACAAGAGTCTCGGTGGAAATTCTTTTGGTCTAGTTATAGTTGATGATTTTTCAAGATTTACGTGGGTGTTCTTTCTTAATGACAAGTCGTAGGTCCAGAAGATCTTCAGAAACTTTGCTAGGAAGGCCCAAAATCAGTTTGACGTGAAGATCAAGAAGGTTCGGAGTGACAACGGAACGGAGTTCAAGAACGCAAATGTGGACACCTTTCTTGACGAAGAAGGGATTTCACACGAGTTCTCGGCTACGTACACACCTCAACAAAATGGAGTTGTTGAGAGGAAGAACCGGACGCTCATCGAAATGGCAAGAATGATGCTTGATGAATACAAGATGCCGAAGCACTTTTGGGCAGAAGCGGTTGAGACAGCTTGTCATGCAACAAATCGCTTGTATCTTCACAAGCTACTCGACAAGACGGCATACGAGCTCCTCACCGGTAACAAACCCCAAGTTGGATACTTTCGAGTATTCGGCTCAAAGTGCTACATTCTTGATAAGCATCGTTGTTCAAAGTTTGCTCCTAAATCTCATGAAGGTTTTTTACTTGGTTATGGCTCAAACTCTCACACTTACCGTGTCTACAACAATTTCACCCGAAAGGTTGAAGAGACGGTAGATGTGAAGTTTGATGAATCTAATGGCTTGCAAGTAGAGCAATTGCCAATTGATGTAGGAGACAAAGACCCTTCAGAAGCAATCCAAGACTTGTCCATTGGCAAAATTCGTCCAACGAAGGTGAAGGAGAGTACTTCATCCGTCCAAGTGGAAGCTTCTACTTCACGACAAGGTGAACCAAGAATCGACACGGAAGCATCCACAAGTGGGACACACCAAGATGAAGAAGACAAGGAAATGCATCAAGATGAACATCAACAACCTCTTTCTCCACCACGACAAGAGAACGACGACATCAACAATGAAGAAGGCCAAGAAGAAGAACAAGATGAAGAAGATGTTCAACGAAGACCCAAGCAAAAGCTCTCACGAGTTCGAGCAAGAATGGCCAAAGATCATCCCGTCGAGCAAATCCTCAATGATATACAAACCGGGAGAATCACTCGCTCAAAAACTCGTTTAGCTAACTTTTGTGAAAACTATTCATTCATCTCTAGCATTGAACCTATGAAGGTTGAAGAAGCATTGGAAGATCCGGATTGGATAAACGCTATGCATGAAGAGCTACACAATTTTGAGAGAAACCAAGTTTGGACATTGGTTGAGAAGCCCGACAACAACCACAACATCATTGGTACCAAATGGGTGTTTCGCAACAAGCAAGATGAAGATGGACAAGTGGTTCGCAACAAAGCACGTCTCGTCGCCCAAGGGTACACACAAGTCGAAGGTATGGACTATGGTGAGACATATGCTCCCGTTGCTAGACTTGAGTCCATTCGCATCTTACTTGCCTATGCTAATCACCATAATATCACCTTGTACCAAATGGACATTAAAACTGCTTTTCTAAATGGTGAAATAGAGGAGGAAGTTTATGTCAAACAACCTCCCGGCTTTATCAATCCTAAGAAACCAAATCATGTTTACAAACTTCACAAAGCTCTTTATGGTCTTAAACAAGCTCCTAGAGCATGGTATAAATGCTTGACCAAGTTCCTTATTACAAGTGGTTTTGAAATTGGTAAAATTGATTCTACTTTTTTTACTAAAAGGGTTAATGGAGAACTATTTGTATGCCAAATTTATGTCGATGATATCATATTTGGTTCAACTAACCCTCTCTTTAGTGAAAAGTTTGGAAAGCTAATGTCAGCGAAGTTTGAGATGTCTATGATGAGTGAACTCAAATTCTTTCTCGGTTTGCAAATCAAGCAAACTAAGGAAGGTACATTTGTCTCTCAAACGAAGTACACCAAGGACTTATTCAAGAAGTTCAATATGCAAGAATGCAAAGGTATGTCTACACCCATGCCTACTAGTGGACATAATGATTTGACCAAAGATGGTGAACCGGTTGATCAAAAGGTTTATCGCTCTATGATTGGTTCATTGTTATACCTATGTGCTTCACGTCCCGATATTATGCTAAGTGTGTGCATGTGTGCACGATATCAAGCTGCTCCTAAAGAATGTCATCTTAAGGCTGTGAAAAGGATAGTGAGATACTTAATCCATACACCAAACTTTGGCATTTGGTATCCTAAGAGATCTTCTTTTGATCTCGTTGGCTATTCCGACTGGGATTGTGCCGGAGACAAGTTTGATAGAAAGTCCACTTCGGGTACTTGTCAATTTCTTGGTAGATCTCTTGTGTCTTGGTCTTCCAAGAAACAAAACTCGGTATCCTTAACCACCGCCGAAGCGGAATACATTGCCGCTGGTTCATGTTGTGCTCAATTACTTTGGATGACCCAAACTCTTAAAGATTATGGGATTTATGTGAAACATGTTCCACTGCTTTGTGACAATGAAAGTGCTATCAAAATTAGTCATAATCTTGTACAACATTCTTGAACTAAGCATATTGAAATTCGTCATCATTTCATTCGAGATCATGTTGCTAAGGGTGACATTGATCTTAAGCATGTTCGCACCGATAAGCAATTAGCGGATATATTTACTAAACCTCTTGATGAGAAAGTGTTTTGCAGGTTGAGAGGAGAATTGAACATCATTGATGCTTCAAACTTGGAGTAGAAACTCCATTGGATACATGCAAGACATGAGCTTATGACTAATCCATGATATATCTCTTATGATAACTATCTTATGTCTTGGATATATTTGCACCTTGCATGTTGTCTAACCCATGTAGGTGCTTGGTTGAATCTAATTCCATGAGATTGCGACTCACTCACATCTTGAGCAATCTCTACATCACCAAGACTCTACACAATGGTGGTTGAAGACAAGGAAGCACAAAACCATTCAAACATATCCTTTGACAAATTCTATGTTGAGCTTCATGATTGTCATTTTTGGATACACAAGTGCTCTTCCTTGCAAGAACTAACCCATGTAGGTAGATGAACTCAAACTCCAAGTGGTGCTCCCAACTCTTGATGAGCTACATCAACCTTGAGCACCCACACAAGTTCAACTACATGAGCAAGAACCACACCACCACCCAAGGTATGTTATTCCATCTTAGAGAAGCTTTACTCCAAGACATGAGTCAAAGAAACTCAACAAGATGTGAATACATCAAGATGCTTAAACGAAAAATGGTAACCCCATTTTGAGCTTAAACGATGAGTATGACCTATGATCAAGTGTTCTCACTTGACTCCTAAGTCAATATACTCTAACATAGGTGACTATGTCACCGCCCAACTCTAGATGAAGTTCTCTTGTGTTCTTTTCTGTGTTATTGCATTTGTCTCATGCATGTTTATTTTCTTTCTCTTTTTCAAAAAAAAACTTCATCTAGATCTTTCAGTTTCTTCTCTTTTCTCTTTGTTTTTGTTCTGCATTTTCTGCATTCAATTCCTTGCAAATCCTTCAGGTAATTCATTGCAAATCTTTGTGAGATCCTACATGTCTAGTGAGATGAGGTGACAAGTGTTTTTCTCTGTGTAAACTCGGTTTCACCGACTTGTAATTTTCGGTCCAACCGAATCCTTTTGGTACCACCGAAACATTCCACTTGTTGCCACCGACTTCGCAACAGGAAAAACAGTTTGCCACTTGTTCTATATTTCTTCTGATCCAGCTCTACTCAATGAATCTTGTCCTCTACAAGCATCACAGTTTTATCCATTGCTTTGTGCTGAGTCTCAAGGACCAAACCTATACGACGGATTCTAGAAAGCCCTTCTTGGAAATTGATGTCAAAGGGGGAGAGAGAGATCACATCAAAGCTTGTAGGAGAGAGAGATCACATCAAGGGAGAGAAAAAGTCTCAAGGACCAAACCTACAAGAGAGAAAGTATTAAGGGGGAGAGAATACTCAAGGATCCTAGATGTCCCATATGCTTGATGCTTGATGTTCAAGAGGAGAGATGTCACATGTCTTTTTAGGGGGAAAGACATGTTCATTTGTATCTTTCAGCTCTGATTTGTTGTTCCTTATCTTCTCCCAATATCCCATGTAAGATTCTGGGGGAGCAAGACACCTAAGGGAAAGAAATCAGTCAAATTCATTGCATATCTTTATTCTTGGGGACATGTTGAATCCAATGTGGTACCTTGTACTCACTCTCTACATGTCATCCCAGTCTTGGTATTCTTGTGGTTTCTTTTGTTTGCTCTGGCTAGTGGATGTACCTGTGTTATCTAACTTTGTTTGTGCAGGTTCATTCCATCCTAAGCCAACTCAAGACCACAAGGTAAGTATATTCATCAAAATCATGAGTATGAGGAGTTCTTGCTTATGTACATACTGTTTGCAAGAAGGACTCATGAGCATGAAGGTATTTTCCTTGATAATATTTTGCTCTGATGCATATGGCCAAGATACATGTAACACATTGCCTACTCTATCATGGTTATGCTCTCACATGCCTCTATATTTCATATTTACATGAGTGCATACATGTAGGGGGAGCCTATGCTTGTTACATGTCCTTCCAAAGCTTTACTTGCTGTTCTTTATATCTTTATCTAAAGCTTTGATGTATGTTGCCATCAATTACCAAAAAGGGGGAGATTGAAAGCACAAGTGCTCCCTAGGTGGTTTTGGTAATTGATGACAACATATCTCTTGTTGGACTAATGTTTCTATCTAGTATGTTTCAGATAAGTTCAACAATGGAGTGGCATGGACTAAAGGTTGTGGGAACTCCTTCAAGATGCTAAGGACAAAGGATTGGCTAAAGCTTCAAGCTCAAGACTCTTCATTTTACATTTTAGTGATCCAAGATCACATTGAGTCCATAGGAAAAGCCAATACTATCAAGGAGGGATGAGGTGTTGCTTAATGAGCCTCTTGCTTCATGTGCTTAGTGATATGCTCCAAAATCCTCAGCTACTTTCCCACTTCCACATATGACCTAAACCCAAAGCCAAACTCGGACCTACCGGTTATTCCTATCCGGCGCCACCGAGTTTCACCTGTCATAGCCACTGCCAGAAACCCTAATCAGTTCGGTCTCACCGATGGGATCTCGGTCTCACCGAGATGGGCTTGCAAACTCTCTGTTACCTATTGCAATATTTTCGGTCCCACCGAGATATGCAATCGGCACCACCGAGTTTGCTTGGCCAACTCTCTGTTTCACTTATTACCCAAATCGGTCCCACCGAGTTTGAGTAATCGGTCAAACCGAGTTTTGGATTTACCCTAACCCTAGCACATCGGTCCCACCAAGTTGATCCAGTCGGTCCCACCGAAAATCTCTAACGGTCACTAGGTTTCCTATTTCGGTCTGACCGAGTTTGTTGATTCGGTCCCACCGAGATTGGTAAATCGTGTGTAACGGTTGGATTTTGTGTGGAGGCTATATATACCCCTCCACCTCCTCTTCATTTGTAGAGAGAGCCATCAGACTAAGCCTACACTTCCAGCATCCTATTTCTGAGAGAGAACTACCTACTCATGTGTTGAGGCCAAGATATTCCATTCCTACCATATGAATCTTGATCTCTAGCTTTCCCCAAGTTTCTTTCCACTCAAACCTTCTTTCCACCAGATCCAAATCCTATGAGAGAGAGTTGAGTGTTGGGGAGACTATCATTTGAAGCACAAGAGCAAGGAGTTCATTACCTACACACCATTTGTTACTTCTTGGAGAGTGGTGTCTCCTAGATTGGCTAGGTGTTACTTGGGAGCCTCCGACAAGATTGTGGAGTTGAACCAAGGAGTTTGTAAGGGCAAGGAGATCGCCTACTTCGTGAAGATCTACCGCGAGTGAGGCAAGTCCTTCGTGGGCGATGGCCATGGTGGGATAGACAAGGTTGCTTCTTCGTGGACCCTTCCTGGGTGGTTGCTTCTTCGTGGACCCTTCGTGGGTGGAGCCCTCCGTGGACTCGCGCAACCATTACCCTTCGTGGGTGGAGCCCTCCGTGGACTCGCGCAACCGTTACCCTTCGTGGGTTGAAGTCTCCATCAACGTGGATGTAGGATAGCACCACCTATCCGAACCACGGGAAAAACATCCGTGTCTCCAATTGCGTTTGAATTCTCCAAACCCTTCCCTTTACATTCTTGCAAGTTGCATGATTTATTTTCCGCTGCCTATACACTCTTTGCATGCTTGCTTGATATGTATTGTGAATGTTGAAATTATGCCTAAACTCCACTTAAACCGAAAAAGCTTAAAAATTGCAAATTTAGCATTAAGTGTCTAATCACCCCCCTCCCTCTAGACACATCTACTTCAAGATCCTACAACAATAGACAATTATCATGAACAAAGAAATATAATAATAATCATTTTATTATTGCCTCTAGGGCATATTTCTAACAAGAGTCTCTTCACTAGTTGACACCAATTTCCTAACATCATAATGTCACCCATGTACCACCGCCTCTGGATCGTCAGTGCCATGGAAGCACCTATGATGTGCTTAGTGTGTCTAGATACAACATCGTCACGCTTAGGAATGCCCAGTTCGACGCCCACATTTTTTACTTTGTTAGTGTCCAAAATGAAGCATAGTTGGTTTGCTCTTCCCATGGAGCACTAAACTAGAGAAAGATCCACGAGGGTGACATGGCGACTAGTTGGTACACGCGACTACAGGACCCAACTCTTATGAACATGTGAACAGAGCTCAAAGAAACAAATGAATCGAGCTAATACAAATAAGCACATATGAACATGTCTTTCCCCCAAGAAGACATGTGGCATCTCTCCTCTTGTACATCAAGCATCTGGGATCCTTGAAGATTACTCTTTCCTAGAGTATTCCCTTCCCCTAGAGATCTCTCCCCCTAGAGATATGGTTAAGCTTTGATGTGATCTCTCTCTCCCCCTTTGACATCAATTTCCAAGAAGGGTCTTCTGGAATTTGTTGTGAATGGGTTCGGCCCTTGAATCACAGTACAAAGCATTAAGGTAAATGTGATGCTTGCAGAGGACAAGATTCATTGAGTGGAGCTGGATCAAGAATAAAACAGGAATAAATGGCAAAATGTTTTTCCTGTAGTGAAATCGGTGTCACCGACTTGTATGCTTCGGTTGCGCCAAAAATCTTTGGCTAGACCGGAGACATGAAACCGGTGGAACCGAGTTCATCACAGAGAAAAACACTTGTCACCTCAGCTCACTGGACAGATAAGATCTCACAAAGATTTGCAATGAATTGGATGCAGAAAATGCAGAACAAAACGCAAAGAAAAGAAACTAAAAGATCTAGATGAAGTTTTTTTGAGACAAATGCAAGAGCACGGAAAAGAACACAAGAAAACTTCATATAGAGATGGTCGGCGACAAAGTCACCTATGTTAGAGTACATTGACTTAGGAGTCAAGTGAGATCACTTGATCATAGGTCGTACTCATCGTTTTAAGCTCAAAATGGGGTTACCATTTTTCGTTTAAGTATCTTGATGTATTCACATCTTGTCGAGTTGTTTTGACTCATGACTTGGAGTAAAGCTACTCTAAGATGGAATAACATACCTTGGGTGGCGGTGTTGATCTTGATCATGTAGTTGAACTTGTGTGGGTTGCTCAAGGTTGATGTAGCCCATCAAGAGTTGGGAGCACCCTTTGGATTTTGAGTTCATCTACCTACATGGGTTATTTTTTGCAAGGAAGAGCACTTGTGTATCCAACATGAAAATCATGAAACTCAACATAGAATTTGTCAAAGGATATGTTTGAAAGGTTTCGTGCTTCCTTGTCATCAACCAACATTGTGTAGAGACTTGGTGATGTAGAGATTGCTCAAGATGTGAGTGAGTTGCAATCTCATAGAATTAGATTCATCCAAGTACCTACAAGGGTTAGATAACATGCAAGATGCAAATTTTCAAGACATAAGATAATCATCATAGGAGAAATATTCAAGTGATTAGTCGTAAGCTCAAGTCTTGCATGTATCCAATGGAGTTCCTACTCCAAGTTTGAAGCATCAATGATGTTCAATTCACCTCTTAACCTGCAAAACACTTTATCATCAAGTGGTTTAGTGAATATATCCGCTAATTGCTTATCGGTGCGAACATGCTTAAGGTTTATGTCACCCTTAGCAACGTGATCTTGAATGAAATGATGACTAACTTCAATATGCTTAGTTCGAGAGTGTTGCACGGGATTGTGAGAAATCTTGATAGCACTTTCATTGTCACAAAGTAATGGAACATGTTTCACATATATCCCATAATATTTAAGAGTTTGGTTCATCCAAAGTAATTGAGCACGACATGAACCAGCGGCAATGTATTCCGCTTCGGCGGTGGATAAGGATACCGAGTTTTGTTTCTTGGAAGACCAAGACACAAGAGATCTACCAAGGAATTGACAAGTACCGGAAGTGGACTTTCTATCAACCTTGTCACTGGCATAGTCCGAGTCGGAGTAGCCAACAAGATCAAAGGAAGCCCTCTTTGGATACCAAATGCCAAAATTTGGTGTATGTATTAAGTATCTCACTATCCTCTTCACGGCCTTAAGATGACATTACTTAGGAGCAGCTTGATATCATGCACACATGCACACACTTAGCATGATATCGGGACGCGAAGCACATAGATATAATAAAGAACCAATCATAGAGCAGTAAACTTTTTGATCAACCGGTTCACCATCTTTGGTCAAATCAAGATGTCCACTAGTAGGCATGGGTGTAGTCATACATTTGCATTCTTGCATATTGAACTTCTTGAATAAGTCCTTGGTGTACTTCGTTTGAGAGACAAAGGTGCCTTCCTTAGTTTGCTTGATTCACAAACCAAGAAGAATTTGAGTTCACTCATCATAGACATCTCAAACTTCTCCAACATTAGCTTCCCAAACTTTTCACTAAAATGAGGGTTAGTTGATCCAAATAAAATATCATCGACATAAATTTGGCATACAAATAGTTCTCCATTAACCCTTTTAGTAAAAAGATTAGAATCTATTTTTCCAATTTCAAAGCCTTTTCAATAAGGAACTTGGTCAAGCATTTATACCATGCTCTAGGAGCTTGTTTAAGACCATAAAGGGCTTTGTGAAGTTTGTAGACATGATTAGGTTTCTTAGGATTAACAAAGCCGGGAGGTTGCTTAACATAAACTTCCTCCTCAATTTCACCATTTAGAAAAGCACTTTTAATGTCCATTTGGTACAAGGTGATATCATGGTGATTAGCATAAGCAAGTAATATGCGAATGGACTCAAGTCTAGCAACGGGAGCATATGTCTCACCATAGTCCATACCTTCGACTTGTGTGTAGCCTTGGGCGACGAGACGTGCTTTGTTGCGAACCACTTGTCCATCTTCATCTTGCTTGTTGCAAAACACCCATTTGGTACCAATGATGTTGTGGTTGTTGTCGGGCTTTTCAACCAATGTCCACACTTGATTTCTCTCAAAGTTATGTAGCTTTTCATGCATAGCGTTTATCCAATCTGGATCTTCCAATGCTTCTTCAACCTTCATAGGTTCAATGCGAGAGATGAATGAGTAATGTTCACAAAAGTTAGCCAAACGAGTTTTAGAGCGAGTGATTCTCCCAGTTTGGATATCATTGTAGATTTGCTCCACGGGATGATCTTTAGCAATTCTTGCTCGAACTCGTGAAAGCTTTTGCTTGGGTCTTGGTTGAACATCTTCTTCATCTTGTTCTTCTTCTTGGCCTTCTTCATTGTTAACGTTGTCGTTCTCTTGTCGTGGTGGAGAAGGAGGTTGTTGACACTCGTCTTGGTGCACTTCCTCGTTATCTTCATCTTGGTGTGTCCCACTTGTGGATGCTTCCATATCAACTCTTCGTTCACCTTGTCGTGAGGTAGAAGCTTCCACTTGGATGGACGAGGTACTCTCCTTTATCTCCATTGGACGAATCTTGCCAACAGACAAGTCTTGGATGGCTTCCGAGGGATCTTTGTCTCCTACATCAATTGGCAATTGCTCTACTTGCGAGCCGTTAGATTCATCAAACTTCACATCTACTGTTTCTTCAACCTTTCGGGTGAAATTGTTGTAGACACGGTATGTGTGAGAGTTTGAGCCATAACCAAGTAGGAAACCTTCATGAGACTTAGGAGAAAATTTAGAACAACGATGCTTATCAAGAATGTAGCAATTTGAGCCGAATACTCGAAAGTATCCAACTTGGGGTTTGTTACCGGTGAGGAGCTCGTATGCCGTCTTGCTGAGTAGCTTGTGAAGATACAAACGATTTGTTGCATGAAAAGCTGTCTCAACCTCTTCCGCCCAAAAGTGTTTTGGCGTCTTGTACTCATCAAGCATCGTTCTTGCCATCTCGATAAGAGTCCGGTTCTTCCTCTCAACAACTCCATTTTGTTGAGGTGTGTACGTAGCCGAGAACTCATGTGCGATCCCTTCTTCAAGAAAGGTGTCTACACTTGCATTCTTGAACTCTGTTCCGTTGTCGCTCCAAACCTTCTTGATCTTCACGTCAAATTGATTTTGGGCCTTCCTAGCAAAGTTTTTGAAGATCTTTTGGACCTGCAATTTGTCATCAAGAAAGAACACCCACGTAAATCTTGAAAAATCATCAACTATGACTAGACCAAATGAGTTACCACCGAGACTCTTGTAGGCATTTGGACCAAAGAGATCCATGTGAAGTAGCTCGAGTGGTCTTCTTGTGGTCATGATGTTCTTAACGCGATGACTTCCTCCAACTTGGTTCCCTGCTTGACAAGCACTACAAAGTTTATCCTTGTCAAATATGACATCGTTAACGCCAAGGATATGATTTCCTTTAATGAGTTTGTCAAGGTTTCGCATGCCCACATGGCCTAGCCTTCTATGCCACAACCAGCCTTTAGAAGATTTAGCAATTAAGCAAGTTTTAGGTTGAGCCTTTTTAGTGAAATCAACAATGTAAAGATCTCCTCTACGTATACCGGTAAAGACCATTTTATGATTATCTCTATGAAACACTTGGCAGTCTACTTCAGTAAATAGGACATTGAAACCGAAATCAGCAAGTCTAGATACTGAAAATAAGTTGTAGCCAAGAGATTCAACGAGCATGACATTTTGTATGGAGCTATCATGTGAGATGGCCACCTTACCCTTTGAATTATCACCAAAAGTGACATACTTTCGAGGGCCGTCATTTTCAGCAAGCTCACAGAACATGTCTTTATCTCCGGTCATATGATCATTACATCCACTATCAAGGACCCATTCCTTTCCTCCAGCCATGTAGCCGCGAAGATTTGCCATAAGACCAAAGTGTCTCATCGCATCATCGAGATCATAGTCACTATCATCATCCTCATCATAGTATTCATGTTCAACATCATTTTGTGATTGATCAATTCCTAGAGAGGGTAATTCATTAGACAAATGATCATTTCTATAGTTATCTTTATAAATTCTAATAGCTCTAGAAATGATATTGCTAATGATTCCAACATCTCATTTGGCACTCGTAAGATTAATAAGCTCAAATAAGCAGTCACCAAATTTGGGATCATTGGAACTCATCTTAATCAAGGCAATAGACTTATGGAGGATTTCATCTAGATCTTTCAAGGAATAATTTGGAAAGAGTTCCTCAAGAAATTTCCATATGGTGTAGGCACACTTAAGAGTAGGCAAACATCCAATCAAGTTTCTAGGCAAGCCTCTAGTGATAAGATTAACAGTTCTAAGATTGCAAACCATGCCAATTGACTCATCAAGGGTAGGATGCATGGGATCAACATGAGGTGCACAAGGGCTAGCAATATACTTGTTCAAGTGATATTCATTGAAAATCTCAAGCATTTCATTTTTCCATTCATGAAAATATTCTCCATCAAGAATAGGCACTCTATGTCTAAGACTCCCCAAAGTAGACACATCCATCTTCCTCCAAAGGTGTTTAAACCAAGGTAATGGAGACCAATGCTCTGATACCAATTGAAAGGATCGAGAAGAGGTGTCTAGAGAGGGGTGATTAGACACTAAGTACCAAAAGTTGTAGTTTTTAATTTCTTTAAGTTGAAGTGGAGTTTAGGCACAAGTTTAACAAACACAATACATATCAAGCAAGCATGCAAAGAGTCTATGAGAAGCGGAAAGTAAAGCATGCAACTTGCAAGAATGTAAAGGGAAGGGTTTGGAGAATTCAAACGCAATTGGAGACACGGATGTTTTTATCGTGGGTCTGATAGGTGGTGGTATCATACATCCACGTTGATGGAGACTTCAACCCACGAAGGGTAACGGTTGCGCGAGTCCACGGAGGGCTCCACCCATGAAGGGTCCACGAAGAAGCAACCTTGTCTATCCCATCATGGCCATCGCCCACGAAGGACTTGCCTCACTAGCGGTAGATCTTCATGAAGTAGGCGATCTCCTTGCCCTTACAAACTCCTTGGTTCAACTCCACAATCTTGTTGGAGGCTCCCAAGTGACACCTGGCCAATCTAGGAGACACCACTCTCCAAGAAGTAACAAATGGTGTGTTGATGATGAACTCCTTGCTCTTGTGCTTGAAATGATAGTCTCCCCAACACTCAACTCTCTCTCACAGGATTTGGATTTGGTGGAAAGAAGATTTGAGTGGAAAGCAACTTGGGAAGGCTAGAGATCAAGATTCATATGGTGGGAATGGAATATCTTGGCCTCAACACATGAGTAGATGGTTCTCTCTCAGAGAATGTCTATTGGAAGTGTAGGTATGTTTTGATGGCTCTCTCCATGAATCAAGAGTGTGTGGAGGGGTATATATAGCCTCCACACAAAAACTAACCGTTACACACAATTTACCAATCTCGGTGAGACCGAATTGAGAAAGTCGGTCGGACCGATATAGCAAACCTAATGACCGTTAGGGTTTTCGGTGGGACCGACTGGATCAACTCGGTGGGACCGATGTGCTAGGGTTAGGGTAAAGCCAAAACTTGGTTTGACCGATTACTCAAACTCGGTGGGACCGGTTTGGGTAATAAGTGAAACAGAGAGTTGGCCAAGCAAACTCGGTGGGGCCGATTGCATATCTCGGTTGGACCGAAAATATTGCAATAGGTAACAGAGAGTTTGCAAGCCCATCTTTGTGAGACCGAGATCCCATCGGTGAGACCGAACTGATTAGGGTTTCTGGCAGTGGCTATGTCAACTAAACTCGGTGGCTCCGGATAGAAAGAATCGATGGGGCCGAGTTTGACTTTTGGTTTAGGTCATATGTGAATGTGGGAAGGTGGTTGAGGGTTTTGGAGCATATCACTAAGCACTTTGAGCAAGCAAGCCATTACGCAACACCTCATCCCCTCTTGATAGTATTGGCTTTTCGTTAAGACTCAATGTGATATTGGATCACTAAAATAGAAAATGTAGAGTCTTGATCTTGAAGCTTGAGCTAATCCTTTGTCCTTAGCATCTTGAAGGGGTTCCACATCCTTTAGTCCATGCCACTTAATTTTGTTGAACTTGTCTGAAACATACTAGGTAAAAGTATTAGTCCAGCAAGAGATATGTTGTAATTAATTATCAAAATCACCCAGGGAGCACTTGTGCTTTCAATCTCCCCCTTTTTGGTAATTGATGGAAACATACATCAAAGCTTTAGATAAAGATAAAGAGAATAGCAAGTAAAGCTTTGGAAAGACATGTAACAAGCATAGGCTCCCCCTACATGTATGCAATCATGTGAATATGGAATATAGAAGCATGTGAGAGCATAACCATGACAGAGTAGCAATGTGTTACATGTATCTTGGCTATATGCATCAGGGCAAAAGATATGAATATGGGAAATGTACCCTCATGCCCATGAGTCCTTCTTGCAAACAGTATGTACATCAGCAAGAATTTCTCATACACATGACTATGATGCATATACTTACCTTGTGGTCTTGAGTTGGCTAGGATGGGATGAGCCTGCGTAAACAAGGTTAGATAACACAGATGCACCCACTAGCTAGAGCAAACAAAAGAAACCACAAGATTACTGAGGGAGTCCTGGATTAGGGGGTGTTCGGATAGCCGGACTATGCCTTCTGCCGGACTCCTGGACTATGAAGATACAAGATTAAAGACTATGTCCCGTGTTCGGAAGGGACTTTCCTTGGCGTGGAAGGCAAGCTTGGCGATACGGATATGCATATCTCCTACCATTGTAACCGACTTTGTGTAACCCTAACCCTCTCCGGTGTCTATATAAACCAGAGGGTTTTAGTCCGTAGGACAACATACACAACAACAATCATACCATAGGCTAGCTTCTAGGGTTTAGCCTCTCCGATCTCATGGTAGATCTACTCTTGTACTACCCATATCATCAATATTAATCAAGCAGGACGTAGGGTTTTACCTCCATTGAGAGGGCCCGAACCTGGGTAAAACTTCGTGTCCCTTGCCTCCTGTTACCATCCGGCCTAGACGCACAGTTCGGGACCCCCTACCCGAGATCCGCCGGTTTTGACACCGACATTGGTGCTTTCATTGAGAGTTCCTCTGTGTCGTCACCGTCAGGCTTGATGGCTCCTACGATCATCAATGGCGATGCAGTCCAGGGTGAGACCTTCCTCCCCGGACAAATCTTCGTATTTGGCGGCTTCGCACTGCAGGCCAATTCACTTGGCCATCTGGAGCAGATTGAAAGCTATGCCCCTGGCCGCCAGGTCAAATTTGGAAGTTTAAACTACACGGCTGACATCCGCGGGGACTTGATCTTCAACGGATTCGAGGCACTGCCGAGCGCGCCGCACTGTCACGACGAGCATGATCTAGCTCTGCCGCCAAACAGTGCCCTGGAGGCCGCACCCGCATCGGCTTCGACCCTTAATTCGAAGCCAACTGCGCCGATCGAGGATGGGTGGTTGGACGCCGCCTCGGGGGCTGCGATCCC